>NC_057812.1:366657609-366679075 GCF_018294505.1 Triticum aestivum | reverse complement strand
GCCCCGCCGCCTCCTCGCAGCCCTCGTCGCCGGCAAGGCCGCCCCGGCGAGCTCCCCTCCGTCCGACAAGCTCCCGTCGCCGGGGAACGACGGAGCCGGCCAGCTATAGTGCGCCGCCTAGATCTGAGGGTTGTTTTTTTCTAAGTCCCTGATATTTTCAGTTCAAGTGCTCATCTTCACGGCTCCGTAACTTTGCATCCGTATCTCCGACTCGTGCATATAGCATATCAAAATGTTCATCTCAGAGAGTACATCATTTCATTCCATTGCATCATTTTCATTTGAGTTCATCTTGATGCCCGAAATGCTGTTAGAAGAGGGCCACTTGAGTTAATTGTCAGATCTGCTACGCCATTTAGGGTTTTGTCATTTTTGCCATGATTATTGTGTGCATGCTATGCCCTGATGCTCTACATGTGTTTTGTTAAGGGTTTTGTCATCTTTCCAGAGGTGCAACCCATGTATTTTTGTGATGTGTGTGGTGACTTGTGCAAGCTTGCAAAGTGGTGCACTTGCTAAGTCTGTTTTCAGGGACTTAGTAATTTCACCAAGTCCTGGAGCTGTTTATCTCATGATGCCATATGTTCATGTTGTTTCCTAGTGATCCGTGCCTCTTTTGAGGATGATCAGTAAGGATGTTTTATTAATATTGTAGTGCTCTATCCATCCATGTCTTTGTTTGCAATTATGGAGCACCCTAGCTTGAGTCAATAGAGCTCTACTTTTGCTACTTTGTGAATCTGGGCAGATTGTCAACTTGTTTGCAATTTTGCCGATGATGTTGTAGTTGATCCGTGCATGCTATGTTATTGTTCTTGCCATGTATAGCTTGCATTTTGTGCCTTCTTGATGGATGTATGCTTGTCTTGCCATGACTTGCTCTGTAGTGAGTGCATCAAGCTCGTAAACATGCCTACTTGAGTTATATTTCAGCATGTGTCAGTTTTTCACTAAGTCAGAAAACTGATTATGTTTTTGCTATGTTCACATGCTTGCAATTGTATTTTCTGATCCCTTTTGGCTCAAGGTCACTAAGGGACTTTTGTTAATCTCTTTGAGTAGCTCCATACCATGCTTTACTTTTCCATGTTCAGATCCTGTAGCATGTAGTTTTGTTGCTCCGAAGAGGGCTACCTGATCTGAAATTCCAGACAAGTGTTAATTTCACTAAGTCTGAGATCTGTTTGTCATATGCATGTTTCCCATGCTTGTTTGAACCTGTTAATGGATGAATTGGCCATAGCTCAGTGCTAGACTTTTGTTAAGCATCTTGAATGCATCCCTGTCATGTATTTTGTTGTCATGTTTGGGTGCTGTAGCATGTTCATCTCATTGCATTTAGATGCCTACTTGCTGTAAATCGCAGACCGGTGTCATATTTGAATCGCTTGCCTTTTCCAAACCGTAACTCCGATTCCGGCGTTCTTTATATCGTTTTCAAGCGATTTCATCTCATCTTTATAGTGGCACACTTGGATTTCCAAGTTGAGGCCAGGTTCATGCATTTCCTGTCATATCTTGCATTTTTCATTCTGCATCGCATCCCGCATAGCATATCATCTTTGCATCGTGTTGTTTGAGTTTGCACGTGGTTTGTATCCTTGTTGCTTGTTTGTCTTGTTTGGGTAGAGCCGGGAGACGAGTTTGCTAACGAGGAGCCCGTTGAGTTTGGTTTTGAGGATCCAGTCAACTCTGACAACTGTGCAGGCAAGATGATCATACCCTCGAAATCAGTACTATCTTTGCTATGCTAGTTTGCTCACTCTTTTACTATGCCATTGCTACGATGCCTACCACTTGCTTTCAAGCCTCCCAAATTGTCATGTCAAACCTCTAACCCACCATGTCCTAGCAAACCGTTGATTGGCTATGTTACCGCTTTGCTCAGCCCCTCTTATAGCGTTGCTAGTTGCAGGTGAAGATTAAAGGCCGTTCCTTGTTGGAACATTTATTTACTTGTTGGGATATCATTATATTATCTTGTTATCTTAATGCATCTATATACTTGGTAAAGGGTGGAAGGCTCGAACTCTCGCCTAGTGTTTTGTTCCACTCTTGCCACCCTAGTTTCCGTCATATCGGTGTTATGTTCCCGGTTTTTGCGTTCCTTACATGGTTGGGTTATAATGGGAACCCCTTGATATTTCGCCTTGATTAAAGCTTTTCCAGCAATGCCCAACATTGGTCTTACCATTTGCCACCTAGCCTCTTTTTCCCTCGGGTTTCCGGAGCCCGCGGGTCATCGTATTTAAACCCCCCCGGGCCAGTGCTCCTCTGAGTGTTGGTCCAAACTAGAGTCCTGTGCAGCGCCCCCTCGGGGAAACTCGAGGTTTGGCTTTAGTTGTATGGAGCGCTCATCTGAGTGTGCCCTGAGAAAGAGATATGTGCAGCTCCTATCGGGATTTGTCGGCACATTCGGGCGATGTTGCTGGTCTTGTTTTAACCTGTCGAAGTGTCTTGAGTAACCGAGATACCGAGTCTGATCGGAACGTCTTGGGAGGAGGTCTATTCCTTCGTTGACCGTGAGAGCTTGTCATGGGATAAGTTGGGACTCCCCTGCAGGGATTGAACTTTCGAAAGCCGTGCCCGCGTTTATGGGCATATGAGAATTTGTTAATGTTCCGTTGTAGATAACTTGAACCTTTATTTAATTAAAATGAATCAACTGAGTGTGTTACCGTGATGGCCTCTTCTCGGCGGAGTCCGGGAAGTGGACACGGTGTTGGAGTAATGTTTGCGCAGGTTGTTCTCTAGTTTCTCGCTCGTGCTTTGCCTCCTCTTCTCACTCTCTTTTGCGAATAAGTTAGCCACCATACTTGCTAGTCGCTTGCTGCGGCTCCACATATATTTACTTTGCCATACCTATAAGCTTAAATTGTCTTGATCGCGAGGGTGCGAGATTGCTGAGTCCATGTGGCTCACAGATTACTATTACACCAGATGCAGGGTGATACCACTTGATAGAGGCGAGGGTGTCCCGATCTTTCGATGAGATGATAACTATCGATTTGGTGGAGACGACTTTGACGATCCGACTACAAACGTGCACGACGTTGCGCCTTAGCAATCGCTAAACCAATCTCCTGAGGTTACTGACGATGCCGGAAGCACGGTCAGCCTGACCACGAAGGTCTATTCCTGCAAGCAATCGAAGAACGAGCAAGAATATGATAAAGCAATCTGAATATTGCAAATATATATGAGGTATTGATAATGGTGGGGATCCGGAAGCGGTCTTGGTCTGGTCGTTGGACACAAACGAAGTACACGAAGTTGCAATGGCTAACTTTTAACTAAACAAATCCCCAGGAAAAGCTACTAGATGGATCTACTTATATAGGAGCAAGGGGTGGAGGCCAAGGAGGTGGGAGGACGTCCCAAGGCAGCCTAAAACTAAATCTAGGTCGTACAAGGCCAATGGGCCCAAGTGGAGGTGATGTAACACCTTTGGACTTGTAGTTTGACTCGGATTCTGCTGCAGCATCAGATTGTTTCGTCCACAACTCAACGCTCCGGACGAATTTGAAGGTGATTCCAATTGGGTTGGAAAGTGCACGAAATCTAGTTTCCAACAAAAAAATCACCCAATTCGGAGTCCGTATGAAAAACTTGTGTGCCTTTTGAGTTAGGTATGTCTGTGCAGTCCGAATCTGAATCCAGAACTGTGCAACCTGAAAGAATTTATCAGAAAATTGTCTCAAACTTTTCAAGAGGAAAGTTGGAGAGAGAGTTGTTGTATATCCTGCTTGGCAGTTGTTTTTCATCATTATCTTCACTGTCGTTGTGATCTTCACTTATATCTTGCTGTCAAGAGCTACTTAGTATCCTTCATTGATGCTAGTTGTGCTACGCCGTGACCTCATTAGTGTTCTAGGCTCGCGTCTCTAGTCCGGTCTAGCCTAGGACCAGCACAGTACTGTCGTTGAGCGTTTATTCAACATTGCATCTTTGAATTGATTATTGCTAATCTTTTGCTACCATATATAGCCAACCCAGCTCCACATATTTCTACACCGTGTATACGTACGCTCCCCTGGCAATCGCTTTACTCAATATTCGGAGTTACTTGACACCGCTGGTTGCCGATCACCGCCTGCTGCATGGTAAGAACTTGTAAGACATTGATATTTGCTTTACTGTGAGCGTTTTACCACCACATCCTAGTAGTTATAGGAACATTATTTTTGGGTTTTGTTTCTTGTTCTACTAATCATGACAGGATCCAGAGTCAATTCATGGGCTTTGTCGATCGCGGGAGACGTGCCACCACCTTTGCAAATACCACAACCGTCACGAGAGGTGCACAAACATCCAAATGCACATGATCAGGTTAATGTATCTATACCACCATTTAATGGCCGTTTTAAACCTGCTTTATATATTGAATGGGAATTCGACATAAAAAATATATTTGCTTCCCCTAATTTCGATGAACATAAAAAGGTTAAGGTTGCGGTTGGTTCTTTCACTGGTTATGCTTTGGTTTGGTGGAGTGAATATTGTCGGTTACACCCTGATTATATACCTACTACTTGGGATGATTTGAAACTTGCCATGCGACATACTTTCGTCCCTGCTTATTATACTCGTGACATGATTAAGAAGTTGCAACACTTAAAACAAGGTAGTGAAACTGTAACATAATATTATGATGATTTACAAACTACCTTGTTGCATTCCTCTTTAGAAGAAAGTGAAGATGATTTTATGGATAGATTTTGGGGAGGATTAAACCGTGATATTCAAGAGATACTAATTCATGAAGAGTGTTATCCTATGGACCATTTGTTTCATCTTGCTTGCAAAGCTGAACAGGAAATAAAACGACGTGTTGGCCACGAGGAGAACAAGCGCACGGTGCACATTCCAAGAGTTGATATGATTGTTCCTTCAACTACTAGGCATACTATGACAACCACATCCGTTGTTGTCAGGACTACATCACCTCCACCATGTGACACATCGCCCCCGAGAGTGGCTACATCATCTGAGTTGATCATAAGAGGTAATGACAAAGGTACTGATCTTCCATCTCTACATGAGAATGATGAATGCCTTGTCAATTTGAATGCACCATCTGATGAGCTACCCACTACTTTGATCACACCACCTATTTTAGAGGACTACGTTGATAATTTGACTTTGCCATGAGATCAAACAACTGAAATACCAACACTTTTGAGTGCACCCATTGAATTAACTATTGATGCAAAAGAACCAATGTTTAATCATTTTGATATGACCTCTAATCTTGGTGATGATTCTGTGTTGAATGACTTATTGCATGTTTGTGTATTTAAGCATGTTGTAGCATGTAAATTTGATGCAAGTAAGGTTTATTCACCAATGTTGGGATGGTTTAATGATGAACATTGTCAATCTTTTGAAATGAATAAGAGCTTCACTTATATGTGCAAACTGAGTTGCAATATTTTCATGCCTTCTACTTCTTGTGCTAATTTTTTGGCTTTAGATTTTATGAACTATGCAAGTTACTCATCTATTCATGTGTCATATATGCAAAAATCAAGGGAAGTAAAAATGGATGACATATACATATACAACATGTACACCTTGTCTCTTTTGTTAGCCACATTTCAGATTAAGCAACGCCGAGGGCGGCTTTATTTTCAAGAAGGGGAGGATGATGAGGACATGACTACCTTGGATATGACCAAAAATATTGCATATATGCATATTTGTCAGGTGATTTCTAGTGCAAACTATTCAATAATCTATTTATGTTATCCAGAACAAAAATACTTCACACACTTTTGTGTTTTGTCTAATTGCAGGTGTATGGGACATTTGTACAATCCACATATGAAGATAAGGAAGAAAGAGATGTTTATTTGCTGTCCAAAAAGTTCTCTCACGTCACTTTTGGCCCAAGAGAAGATAGAGTCCAAGTCTCTCACGTTCTGGATTCAGATTCGGACTGCACAGACACACCTGACTCAAAACGCACACAAGTTTTTCATACAGACTCCGAATTGGGTGATTCTTTTTTTGTTGGAAACTAGATTTCGGGCACTTTCCAACCCAATTGGAATCACCTTCAAATTCGTCCGGAGCGTTGAGTTGTGGACGAAACAATCTGATGCTGCAGCAGAATCCGAGTCAAACTACAAGTCCAAAGGTGTTACATCACCTCCACTTGGGCCCATTGGCCTTGTACGACCTAGATTTAGTTTTAGGCTGCCTTGGGACGTCCTCCCACCTCCTTGGTCTCCACCCCCTGCTCCTATATAAGTAGATTCATCTAATAGCTTTTCCTTGGGATTTGTTTAGTTAAAAGTTAGCCATTGCAACTTCGTGTACTTCGTTTGTGTCCAACGACCAGACCAAGACCGCTTACGGATCCCCACCATTATCAATACCTCATATATATTTGCAATATTCAGATTGCTTTATCATATTCTTGCTCGTTCTTCGATTGCTTGCAGGAATAGACCTTCGTGGTCAGGCTGACCGTGCTTCCGGCATCATCAGTAACCTCAGGAGATTGGTTTAGCGATTGCTAAGGCGCAACGTCGTGCATGTTTGTAGTCGGATCGTCAAAGTCGTCTCCACCAAATCGATAGTTATCATCTCATCGAAAGATCGGGACACCCCGCCTCTATCACAACCACATCCGTTGTTGTCAGGACTACATCTCCTCCACCATGTGACCCATCGCCCCCGAGAGTGGCTACATCATCTGAGTTGATCATAAGAGGTAATGACAAAGGTACTGATCTTCCATCTCTACATGAGAATGATGAATGCCTTGTCAATTTGAATGCACCATCTGATGAGCTACCCACTACTTTGATCACACCACCTATTTTAGAGGACTACGTTGATAATTTGACTTTGCCATGTGATCAAACAACTGAAATACCAACAATTTTGAGTGCACCCATTGAATTAACTATTGATGCAAAAGAACCAATGTTTAATCATTTTGATATGACCTCTAATCTTGGTGATGATTCTGTGTTGAATGACTTATTGCATGTTTGCTTATTTAAGCATGTTGTAGCATGTAAATTTGATGCAAGTAAGGTTTATTCACCAATGTTGGGATGGTTTAATGATGAACATTGTCAATCTTTTGAAATGAATAAGAGCTTCACTTATATGTGCAAACTGGGTTGCAATATTTTCATGCCTTCTACTTCTTGTGCTAATTTTTTGGCTTTAGATTTTATGAACTATGCAAGTTACTCATCTATTCATGTGTCATATATGCAAAAATCAAGGGTAGTAAAAATGGATGACATATACATATACAACATGTACACCTTGCCTCTTTTGTTAGCCACATTTCAGATTAAGCAACGCCGAGGACGGCTTTATTTTCAAGAAGGGGAGGATGATGAGGACATGACTACCTTGGATATGACCAAAAATATTGCATATATGCATATTTGTCAGGTGATTTCTAGTGCAAACTATTCAATAATCTATTTATGTTATCCAGAACAAAAATACTTCACACACTTTTGTGTTTTGTCTAATTGCAGGTGTATGGGACATTTGTACAATCCACATATGAAGATAAGGAAGAAAGAGATGTTTATTTGCTGTCCAAAAAGTTCTCTCACGTCACTTTTGGCCCAAGAGAAGATAGAGTCCAAGTCTCTCACGTTCTGGATTCAGATTCGGACTGCACAGACATACCTAACTCAAAAGGCACACAAGTTTTTCATACGGACTCCGAATTGGGTGATTTTTTTTGTTGGAAACTAGATTTCGTGCACTTTCCAACCCAATTGGAATCACCTTCAAATTCGTCCGGAGCGTTGAGTTGTGGACGAAACAATCTGATGCTGCAGCAGAATCCGAGTCAAACTACAAGTCCAAAGGTGTTACATCACCTCCACTTGGGCCCATTGGCCTTGTACGACCTAGATTTAGTTTTAGGCTGCCTTGCGACGTCCTCCCACCTCCTTGGCCTCCACCCCTTGCTCCTATATAAGTAGATCCATCTAGTAGCTTTTCCTGGGGATTTGTTTAGTTAAAAGTTAGCCATTGCAACTTCGTGTACTTCGTTTGTGTCCAACGACCAGACCAAGACCGCTTCCGGATCCCCACCATTATCAATACCTCATATATATTTGCAATATTCAGATTGCTTTATCATATTCTTGCTCGTTCTTCGATTGCTTGCAGGAATAGACCTTCGTGGTCAGGCTGACCGTGCTTCCGGCATCGTCAGTAACCTCAGGAGATTGGTTTAGCGATTGCTAAGGCGCAACGTCGTGCACGTTTGTAGTCGGATCGTCAAAGTCGTCTCCACCAAATCGATAGTTATCATCTCATCGAAAGATCGGGACACCCTCGCCTCTATCACAGGGCCTGATGATTCCGCTCCAGGTGACGCGTATGAGCTCAAGTGGGAGTTCGACGAAGACTCTCAACGTTACTATGTTTCCTTTCCCGATGATCAGTAGTGGTGCCCAGTTGGGGGTGATCGGGACCGTGTCGCATGTTGGGTTATCTTTTATTTTGGCCCCGTAGTCGGGCCATGAGTACTTGGGTGATGCAATGTTATTATGTACTTGATTGACGTGGCGAGTGTAAGCCAACTATGCTATCTCCCCCTTATTATTCATATTACATGGGATGTTGTGAAGATTTCCTAACTTGCGACATATGCCTTCAATGCGATTATGCCTCTAAGTTGTTCCTCGACATGTGGAAGATATAGTCGCATCGAGGGTGTTACACCTGCTTTGTGGTGGATTAGCCTCGAGGTGGGCTGAGGATGAACTAGTACAAGGGAAGAACGGCCTCAAGAGGTCTGTTCTTGTGAGCTGGTGAGGGTTTGGATGGCTTGATTGCTCCGTCCTCTTCTACGGTGGTGGCTAAGCTATATTTATAGTGGCCTTGGTCCTCTTGCCTCAAAATGAAGGCGAGAAGGGATCCCTCAATGGCCAAGTTTGAAGGGGAACAACTAGTACATTTTATCCTGACAAATGGTGGTCTTCGCCAACAAAGCTTCTGGTCGTGACGTCGTGGTGGGCTCGGCGATGACTTTCGTGCTGCCGTCCTAGCATTCTTGGTCTTGTAGCACGGAAATGGAAACCTTTGGCTGATTCCTCGAGGCTCCGCGCCCGCGCTTGCCGCTTTAGCACCAAAGAAAGAAACCTGTTGTACTGCGCCTGCGAGCGCCCGCCTGGCCTTGGTCATCATGGCTTGTGTCACCTTAACTTCACGAGGTGGGCACCTGTATAGGAATCTCTGCTCCTCAGGGGCCAGCCTAGGGAGGCCAATCCCTCTGGAGGTCTTGGCATCGCCTGCCTCACGAGGCTTGGCCCCTCATGAGGGTCTTATGTTGTTGATGCTAAAGATGGGCCGTACCAGGCCGTCGGTGGAGCCACGCCATGGGCCGCAGGCAGGCAAGTCTAGGTACCCCAGTTCCCAGAACGCCGATAGTAGCCCCCAGGCCCAAGGCGCGCTCGGATTTGGCTTCGTAGTGAAGCCAAAGGGCAAGGGTGAAGCGCCATGGGCCCCAACCGCATGCGGACCCGGTCGAAGCGTGGCACTTGATTGGATGTGGGTGTCTCCGCTTCCCCATACTGCCTCAGCAACCTTCCTAGGCTGACAAGAATGCTGGCGCTTGCCGCTGAGCCTTCATTACCTTCCCTTCGTCTTGCTCCAGATCCCCTTCTCTCTCTGCCCAGAGCGCCTCCAGGTTTGTCGAACCTTTCCCCGAGCTCGCCACCGATGGCAACCGAGAAGGCGAAACCCGCCGCTCCTTCCGCCCGCTCGGCCTCCTCGCTCGAGCCGGCCCTCAACATGTCCACCATCATCGAAGAGAAGCACCTCGCCTTCGTTCTCTCGCTGACGGTGATCAACGACAACGAGGGGCAGGAGACAGAGCTTCGGGTCGGCTCCGCCAAGCAGAACACCTTGGCGAGGACCTTCTACCCCTTCTTCCTGCACATCGTCTTTGTAGGGCTTGTTCCTCCTTTCTTCGATTTCTTCTTTGCCAACTTGGACCATTACCAAATCCGCGCCCTTCATCTCCATTCCAACTCCTTCCTGCTCCTGTCGATCTTCGCCTTCTACTGCGAGGTGTTCGTGGGGGTGGCGTCCTCTGTTGTGCTGCTCCGCCACTTCTTCTACCTCCGGATGCGCATCATGACCCAGAGCTCTGGGTGCGTCTACTTCGTTGCGTCCCATGGCAGCAACACGCTCTCGAGGGCCAAGAAGAAGGTGGACGACTGATGCGGCTTGAAGCTACGTCGGTATTTCCCCAAAGAGGAAGGGATGATGTAGCCCAGCGGCGGTAGATATTTCCCTCAGATGTGAAACCAAGGTTATCGAACCAGTAGGAGAACCAAACAATACAACATAAACAGCACCTGCACACAAATAACAACTTCTCACAACCCAACATGTAAAAGGGGTTGTCAATCCCTTTCGGGTAGTGGCGCCCCAAGATGGGCAAACGAACATGAATAAAATTGTAGTAAATTGATAGATTGAACACCAAAAAAGATAAATAAGAATAAATTGCAGGAAGGTATTTTTGTATTTTCGGTTTAATAGATCTGAAAATAAAAGCAAAGGAAAATAGATCGCAAAGGCAGATAATATGAGAAAGAGACCGGGGGCCGTAGGTTTCACTAGTGGCTTCTCTTGGGAAAAATAGCAAACGGTGGGTGAACAAATTACTGTTGACCAATTGATAGAAATTAAAATAATCATGACGATATCTAGGCATTGATCATTACATAGGCATCACGTCCAAGATTAGTAGACCAACTCCTGACTTCATCTACTACTATTACTCCACACATCGACTGCTATCCAGCATGCATCTAGTGTATTAAGTTCATGGAGAAACGGAGTAATGCAATAAGAACGATGATGTGATGTAGACAAGATATGTCTATGTAGAGATAGACCCCATCATTTTATCCTTAGTAGCAACGATACATACGTGTCGGTTCCCCTTCTGTCACTGGGATCAAGCACCGTAAGATCGAACCCACTACAAAGCACCTCTTCCCATTGCAAGATAATCAGATCAAGTTGGCCAAACAAAACCCAAATATCAAAGAAGAAATACGAGGCTATAAGCAATCATGCATAAAACAGATCAATGAAAATCAAATACTTTCATGGATATAAAAAGATAGATCTAATCATAAACTCAAAGTTCATCGATCCCAACAAACACACTGCAAAAAGAGTTACATCATATGGATCTCTAAGAGACCATTGTATTGAGAATTCAGCGAGAGAGAGGAAGCCATCTAGCTACTAACTACGGACCCAAAGGTCTACAAAGAACTACTCATGCATCATCGGAGAGGCACCAATGGAGGTGGTGAACCCCATCCGAGATGGTGTCTAGATTGGATCTGGTGGTTCTGGACTCTGCGGCGGTTGGAATTGATTTTCATCGATGCCTTTAGTGTTTCTGGAATACTGGAGTATTTATAGAGCAAAGAGGCGAGGGGCACCCGAGGTGGGCACAACCCACCAGGGCGCGCCTGGGCCTCCTGGCGCGCCCTGGTCGGTTGTGCTCTCCTCGGAGCACCCCCCAAGCGCAGCCAGGGCCCATTAGGTGTCTTCTGGTCTAAAAAAAATCACTGCAAAGTTTCGTTGCGTTTGGACTCCGTTTGGTATCGATTTCCTGTGATGTAAAAAACATGCAAAAAACAACAACTAGCACTTGGCACTATATCAATAGGTTAGTACCAAAAAATGATATAAAATGACTATAAAATGATTATAAAACATCCAAGGTTGACAATATAACATCATGGAACAATAAAAAATTATAGATACGTTGGAGACGTATCAGCATCCCCAGATTAACTCCGACTTATCCTCGAGTAGGTAAGTGATAAAAACAAAAAATTTGTTGTGGAATGCTGCCTAACATGTCATATCATATTCTTTTCTTTGTAGCATGGACATTTGGACTTTTGTATTGTTCAAAGCAATAGTCTAGTTTTGACATGATAACTTAAATACTCAAGCATATGAACAAGCAACCATGTCTTTCAAAATATCAACGCTAAAATAAGCTATCCCTAGCCCATCATGATCAATCATTGATCCATTCATGAAACACACTCGCATATTAGCTACACCCAATACTCAAGTGCGATCATATTGCCTCCTAGTTGGTGCTTTTATAAGAGAAGATGGAGACTCAAATTCAAAAATAAAAATTGCATAAAGTAAAAGAAAGGCCCTTCGTAGAGGGAAGTAGGGATTTGTAGAGGTGCCAGAGCTCAAAGCAAAAAACTTAGAGATAAAAACATTTTGGGAGGTGTATCCTTCCCACCAACGAAAACGACTTAGAGTTCCCAACACTTTCCATGTTAGATATATCATAGGCGGTTCCCAAAACGAAAATAAAGTTTATTCCTTTTTCAACCATACTTTCACTTTCCATGGCTAGCCATATCCATGGTTGCCTTCCATACCAACACTTTCCAAGGAATTTATTATTTGACAACATAAAGTAAATTCATTTTTCATTTAGGGACAGGGCATCCCTAATACCTTTTCCTTACTCTCGTGTAATGACAAGTGAATAAACACTCATCATGAGAATAACACATCTAGCATGGAAAATATTAGCCACCCATCACCGCTCCTCGAGCGAAATGAACACACGAAAGAGAAGTTTATTTTGAAAATTAGAGATGGCACATACAAATTTACTTAGAACGGCAAAAGAATACTGCATATCGCTAGATATAGTGGGCTCATGTGGCAAAACTGGTTTAAAGGTTTTTGGATGCATAAGTAGATATCCTACTTAGTGCAAAATGAAGGCTAGCAAAAGATTGAGAAGCGACCAACCAAGAAACAAATAATCTCATAAGCGAGCATTACTCATAATTAACACCGGATAATGCACCACAAGTAGGATATGATTCCATTGCATAATTATTGACTTTCGTGCTTGCATAGGGTATCACAAACCTTAACACCAATATTCTTACTAAAGCATAATTACTCATCAACATAACTCACATATCACATCGTCATATCTCAAAACTATTACTAAGAATCAAGTTTATTTTGTCCAATTATGTTCATGAAAGTTTTTATTTTATCCTTCCTAGATATTTATCACTTTGGAACTAACTTTTAAGTGTTGCTTTTGATAAGCTCAAACAAATATAGGTGAAGATCATGAGCATAATATTTTATTTCTCTCAAATTAATTTAAGTGAGGCAAGAGAGAATTTCTTGAACATTTTACTAACTCTCAAATAAATCTAAGTGAAGAAAGAGAGCATTTCTTCAAAAATACTAAAGCACACTGTGCTCAAAAAGTTATAATGAAGCACTAGAGCAAGTCCATAGCTCATAAAAATTTAAGTGAAGCATAGAGAGCAATTCTAACAAATCATGACATAATTTCGGCTCTCTCAAATAAGTGTGTCCAGCAAGGAATCAAGACTTAAAACACAAAATAAAAGAAGCAAAGACTCATATCATACAAGACGCTCCAAGCAAAACACATAGTATGTGATGAATAAAAATATAGCTTCGAGTGAAATACTGATGGTCGCTAGAAGAAAGAGGGGATGCCACTCGGGGGAATCCCCAAGTTTAGTTGCTTGCTCTCTTTTGGATAATAATGGGGGATGCTGGGGCATCCCCAAGCTTAGGCTCTTCTTACTCCTTATTCCTTCATCCATCGTAAGATAACCCAAAACTTGAAAACTTCAATCACACAAAACTCAACAAAACCTTCGTGAGATCTGTTAGTAAAAGAAAGCAAATCACTACTGTAATTATTGTACAAAACCAATTAATATTTTGTTTTTTCATTATATCTACTATATTCCAACTTTTCTATGCAAAAACTCATCAAAGAAAACTATAGAGCCATTAAAACAAGGACACAACACAAAGAAAACAGAATCTGTCAGAACAGAACAGTCTGTAGCAATCTGACTAATTCGAAAACTTCTAGAACTCCAAAAGTTATGAAAAATTAGGATGACTTGAGCAATTTGTATATTTATCTAGCAAAAAGAATTGGCATTTTAGCACACTCTGGTAAAAAATGAGAATTGTTTTCGTGACAGCAAAAGTTTCTCTTTTTTCAGCAAGATCAAACAACTATCACCCAAGAAGATCCTAAAGGCTTTACTTGGCACAAACACTAATTAAAACATAAAAAACACAATCATAACAGCAGCATAATTGTGTAAACACTCAAGAACTAGAAGCAAAAAGATAAAATAAATTGTATTCATTGGGTTGCCTCCCAACAAGTGCTATAGTTTTACGCCCTTAGCTAGGCATAAAGCAAGGATCTAAGTTTTGTCATCTTTGTTCTTTTGAAAACAAAAGGAAAATTTCCTATCAATGGCATTTAATTTTCTTTTTGTGAAAGCACATGGCCATGGACAACAGAAGAAAGATTAAGCATGTTGCGAAAATTTGTATCTAAACTAGCCTTCATCTCTTTAACTATTTCATTTTGAAAAAAGCACATAAGGTAGTTGATTCAACATTTTCTCCTTTGGGGTGCCCAAATACAGCTTTTATCTTTTCATAAGAATCAACGGTATCCCCTTCAAGAAAACCATTTTCAAATATAGAATCCAAAACTTGCTTGAGGGAGGAAGGTAAACCAACATAAAAACTTTTCAAGTATATCTCTATCTGATATTGGGGCACATAGCTAGCTCGAATTCTCAAAAGCCTATCCCAAGCATCTTTCAAAAGTATTAAAACTCGGGAGAAAACCCTTAACCTTTTTAAGATCGGTCATGGCCAGAAAATGGAGAACGAAAAAGAGGGACGAATAAAACGACAAATTTTTATGAAGTGGAGGAGAGGAAAATAGGAGGCAAATGGAAAATAATGTAAATTGCAAGGAGATGAGATTTGTGATTAGGAACCTGGTATATGTTGAAGATCCTCCCCGACAACGGCGCCATAAATTCCTTTTGATGTGGCTTGAAGCTACGTCGGTATTTCCCCAAAGAGGAAGGGACGATGCAGCACAGTGGTGGTAGGTATTTCCATCAGATGTGAAACCAAGGTTATCGAACCAGTAGGAGAACAAAACAACACAACGTAAACAACACCTGCACACAAATAACAACTTCTCGCAACCCGATGTGTAAAAGGGGTTGTCAATCCCTTTCCGGTAGCGGCGCCCCAAGATGGGCAAATGAACATGAATAAAATTGTAGTAAATTGATAGATCGAACACCAGATAAAATAAATAAGAATAAATTGCAGCATGGTATTTTTGTATTTTTTTGTTTAATAGAGCTTAAAATAAAAGCAAATGAAAATAGATCGCAAAGGCAAAAATAGGAGAAAGAGACCTGGGGGCCGTAGGTTTCACTAGTGGCTTCTCTCAAGAAAAATAGCAAACAGTGGGTGAACAAATTACTGCTGGGCAATTGATAGAACTTCAAATAATCATGACAATATCCAGGCATTGATCATTACATAGGCATCACGTCCAAGATGAGTAGACCGACTCCTGCCTGCATCTACTACTATTACTCCACACATCGACCGCTATCCAGCATGCATCTAGTGTATTATGTTCATGGAGAAACGGAGTAATGCAATAAGAACGATGACATGATGTAGACAAGATCTATCTATGTAGAGATATACCCCATCGTTTTATCCTTAGTAGCAATGATACATTCGTGTCGGTTCCCCTTTTGTCACTGGGATCAAGCACCGTAAGATCGAACCCACCACAAAGCACCTCTTCCCATTGCAAGATAAATATATCAAGTTGGCCGAACAAAACCCAAATATCGGAGAAGAAATACGAGGCTATAAGAAATCTTGCATAAAAGAGATCAAAGAAACTCAAATACTTTCATGGATATAAAAAGATAGATCTGATCATAAACTCAAAGTTCATTGATCCCAACAAACACACCGCAAAAAGAGTTACATCATATGGATCTCTAAGAGACCATTGTATTGAGAATTCAGCGAGAGAGAGGAAGCCATCTAGCTACTAACTACGGACCCAAAGGTCTACAAAGAACTACTCATGCATCATCGGAGAGGCACCAATGGAGGTGGTGAACCCCATCCGAGATGGTGTCTAGATTGGATCTGGTGGTTCTGGACTCTGCGGCGGTTGGAATTGATTTTCGTCAATTCCTTTTAGGTTTCTGGAATATTGGGGTATTTACAGAGCAAAGAGGCGGTCCGGGGGGCACCCGAGGTGGGCACAACCCACCAGGGCGCGCCCTGGTGTGTTGTGCTCTCCTCGGAGCTCCCCTAGGTGCAGCCAGGGCCCATTAGGTGTCTTCTGGTCCAAAAAAATCTTCGTAAAGTTTTGTTGCATTTGCACTCCGTTTGGTATTGATTTCCTGCGATGTAAAAAACATGAAGAAAACAACAACTGGCACTTGGCACTATGTTAATAGGTTAGTACCAAAAAATGATACAAAATGAATACAAAATGATTATAAAACATCCAAGATTGATAATATAACATCATGGAACAATCAAAAATTGTAGATACGTTGGAGACGTATCAACGGCTTCCGGCGCAAGTGGATCTTCATGGACGCCAAGCGCCTCCATGCTCGGCTGGAACTGCCGACTGCGATGCCGGCGAAGCTAGACCGATGGGTTCACAAGAAGCTCACCAACCCCCGGGCAGTGTCGGTCCTGGAGAAGATGATGGCAGATATGGAGGCGGAGATGCTGACGAGGGCCATGCTTGTCAGGGAGTTCTTGACGCAGTGCCTAGCTCCGCTCCAGGCGCACTCGCGCCCCTTGTGATGTCTCAAAGGCATGGAAGACGACCTCCGGCTGCGCCTGGAAGACTTGAGAGACGAGGATCTGAGCAAGGCCTTGCACACCTTGCTCGAGAAGGACCCGGTTGGCCTCCCGGAGGCCTACCCCCCGCTGTACCGTCGCGACGATAGAGCGAAGGTGGGCGCCGCCATGCCTATCTACAACGAGCGGGGGCTTGTCCCGCTCAAGCTCCCAAACTCCCCAGTGTCGGTGTCCTCCGGCTAGAGCTCCGGGAAGGAGGGGAAGGAGGACTCGGAGGCGACCATGGAGGAGGTGGGGGAGACCTCTCCTCCGCGGCAAAGCGAACTCCTCCATGGCCTCTCCGATGATGATGACGCTGGTGACTGTCTGGCCAAGGGTTCCCCGCGCTCCACCGGAGTCGTCATGAGGTCAGGGGGCACCCCTTTGCGGAGGCTGGGGCGAGGGACCCCGAAGAAGGGCGAGGCATCGTGTGACGCCCCAAGACCGACGCTTCAGACGCCTTCCATGTTTTTCGTTGTCGCCGTGTGTGTTTATTTGTTTGTCGCATTTCATCGTCGCATCATCTGCATTGCATCGACACTCCGTTGCCGTCATTATTTTCAAACTTGCATCCCCTCGTAGTTGCCGCGTCCCCCCTTGCTTTCGTTGACCATTCTGAGACCAACCTTATTCTCCGTTTTCCCTTGTCTGCTTAACCCTCTTTGCACAGTGCATTGACCTGTCACGCGTGTCCTAAACTTCCCCGAACCTAACCCGGATTGTTGTTACCATTGGATCAAGATCATCTCCAAACATCCCCAAAATATCTTCGTTTATTTGTTTGGACTCCCGAAGCATTTTATTCTCGACCGCCCGATTATGATCGGAAGGACGAGATAGCCCCAAACCTAATCCCACTACTATATAAACCTGCCGAACCCTAGAATTTAGGAGCCCTGTCCCATCCTCCCAGCCGCCGCCGCCGGTCCTATTCCACATCGGGATCCCTCCCGATCCATCTCCACCCAGCCAGATCGCAGCGGCTACCGCTCCTCCTCGATCCAGCCACCCAACCAGCCCCTTCAATCCACCACGCCGGCAGCCTCCCCGACTTGCTTCGCAGCAGCCGCTCGGGCACCAGGCCTCCGCTCCCCTAGATCCCCTCGCAGCCGAGCCACCCATCGGCCGGCGCTCCCAAGCCCAAGCTCCTGAGCACCTCGTGCTCGTCCTCCTCGCCCGAGCCTCCTTCCAGGGCAGCAAAGGACCGAACTAGCAGCAATGTCGTCACTCCTCCGCATCCCGGAGGACCCCTCGCGGACCCCTGCTTCCTCGCGCTCCGTCACCGTCCCGCTCGCCCCAGCGGAGCCCCGTCCTTCCCCCATCAGTTCCGTGCATCCGGCGTGACGCCGACAAGCAGCAGCAGCAACCAGGCCACCGCACCTCGTTGTGCCCCCTCCTTGTTCTTTTCTCTCCCTCCTCTGGTTCCTCCCTTCGCTAAACATGCTCTCTCTCTCTCTCTCTCTCTCTCTCTCTCTCTCTCTCTCTCTCTCTCTCTCTCTCTCTTGCTGAAACAAGGAACGCCATGGCCGCCTTCGACCTAAACTCCTGCGCCCGCACCTGCAGACCCTCGCCACGCCGAAGGAACTCTGCCACCCCCGCACCGCCCAGACCCGCGCACGTTGTCGGCAGGGAGCCATCGCCCCGCGCCAAGTCCCTCGCCGGCCTTCCCTGCTTCTGCGTGTGGGAACGACGTTGACCACACCTGCTACCTCCCCTGCTTCGCGTCGAACTGCTCCAGCCCGCTCCCATTGACCAAGCCAAGCAAGCGCCTCGGCCTTGCCTGCCCTTCGCTGGTTAACCGCGGCCCAGCTCCCACCTCCGCCGACCTGGGCTGAAGCCCATGGTGAGCCTCCTTAGAGCCCCTCTGCCCTGTGCACTGTTGGGCCAGTTCAAGATCTGGCCCGACACGTTTTTTCCCAGTTCTGGACAAATTTCCTTTTTATCCAGTGTTTGGCAGTTTTGCAGAAAAGCCCTTGCACTTCATGCATATCCTAACTAATTAACCGTGCAACGGATTAAAACAAACTTTATATGTAAAATGTCTAGAATTTTGTCTAGTTTAATAATATCCAACTTTCATCTATGTCTCAAATGTTTAAAATGTTGTTTGTCTAATTTTGTTTTAATGCCATGCTAAAATGATTTAATTCATAACTAAATAACCGTAGCTCCAAACTTAACAAACTTTATATGTAAATGGGGTAGAAAAATGCCTAGTTTAACATGATGGCTTTACTTTGCATGTTTAACAACTCTAAAACTATGTTTAGGGCAGAACAGTACCAACTCTAAAATTTGCATATGGGGATTTACCGGAATTGTTGTTTGTTGTTCCAGCCTCATTTAAACTTGCCTAGATAGGTAGTTTTCATATGCTTCACCTCTTGCCATGCTAAACAACATTTAATATTGTTGAGTACTTAAATAGGAGGGAACTAAATAATTGTTGTGGTGTTCCATCAATATGCAACTTGTTGCATATTGAGCTCCACTTAATTTGTAGGATTGTTTGTGCATATTGCCATGCCATGCCTCTTTAAACCGGACATGCATCATACTTGGTTGTGCACCATGCCATGATTATGTGATGGTTGTTTACTATGTTGTTTGCTTCTTTCTAGTGTTGCTTCTTCGGGTTAGTTCCGACAACGTCGCGTTTGTGAGGATCCGTTCGACTACGTCCGTTTGTCTTCTTCATGGACTCGTTCTTCTTCCTTGCAGGATCTCAGGCAAGATGACCATACCCTCGAAATCACTTCTATCTTTGCTTGCTAGTTGCCCGCTTGATAACCCATAAGTATAGGGGATCGCAACAGTTTTTGAGGGTAGAGTATTCAACCCAAATTTATTGATTCGACACAAGGGGAGCCAAAGAATATTCTCAAGTATAAGCAGCTGAGTTGTCAATTCAACCACACCTGGAAACTTAATATCTGCAGCAAAGTGTTTAGTAGCAAAGTAATATGATAGTAGTGATAATGGTAGCAAAAGGTAACAATAGTAAAAGCAATGCTTTTGGTATTTTGTAGTGATGATAGCAATAGCAACGGAAAAGTAAATAAGCGAAGAACAATATACGGAAAGCTCGTAGGCAATGGATCAGTGATGGAGAGTTATGTCGGATGCGATTCATCAGGTAACAGTGATAACCTAGGGTGACACAGAACTAGCTCCAGTTCATTGATATAATGTAGGCATGTATTACAAACATAGTCATACGTGCTTATGGAAAAGAACTTGCATGACATCTTCTGTCCTACCCTCCCATGACAGCAGGGTCCTTACGGAAACTAAGGGATGTTAAGGCCTCCTTTTAATAGAGAACCGGAACAAAGCATTAACACATAGTGAATACATGAACTCCTCAAACTACGGTCATCACAGGTAAGTATTCCGATTATTGTCAGTTCGAGGTTAACGGATCATAACACATAATAGGTGACTATAGACTTGCAAGATAGGATCAAGAACACTCATATATTGATGAAAACATAATAGGTTCAGATCTGAAATCATGGCACTCAGGCCCTAGTGACAAGCATTAATCATAGCAAAGTCATAGCAACATTAATCTTAGAACATAGTGGACACTAGGGATCAAACCCTAACAAAACTATCTCGATTACATGATAGATCCCATCCAACCCATCACCGTCCATCAAGCCTATGATGGAATTACTCACGCACGACGGGGAGCATCATGAAATTGGTGATGGAGGATGGTTGATGATGACGATGGTGACAGATTCCCCTCTCCGGAGCCCCGAACGAACTCCAGATCAGCCCTCCCGAGAGGTTTTAGGGCTTGGCGGCGGCTCCTTATCGTAAAACGCGATGATTTCTTCTCTCTGATTTTTTTTCTCATCAAAACTCAATATATGGAGGTGGAGTTGGAGTCGGAGAGGCAAGAGGGGGCCCACGAGGTAGGGGGCGCGCCCCCCACCCTCGTGGCAAGGTCGTGGGCCCCCTGGCCTTCATCTTTGGCAGGTATTTTTCTTATTTTCGGAAAAGTGTCTCCGTGAAGTTTCAGGTCATTCTGAGAACGTTTGCTCCTGCACATAAATAACACCATGGTAGTTCTGCTGAAAACAGCGTCCGTCCGGGTTAGTTCCATTCAAATCATGCAAGTTAGAGTCCAAAACAAGGGCAAAAGTGTTTGGAAAAGTAGATACGTTGGAGAAGTATCATCGCTCTATTGCTATGCTGCAATACCTACCACTTGCTATATCATGCCTCCCATATTGCCATGTCAAGACTCTAACCCTCCTTTCCTAGCAAACCGTTGTTTGGCTATGTTACCGCTTTGCTCAGCCCCTCCTATAGCGTTGCTAGTTGCAGGTGAATATGAAGTTTGTTCCATGTTGGAACATGGATATGTTGGGATATCACAATATCTTTTATTTTCATTAATGCATCTATACACTTGGTAAAGGGTGGAAGGCTCGGCCTTATGCCTGGTGTTTTGTTCCACTCTTGCCGCCCTAGTTTCCGTCATACCGGTGTTATGTTCCTTGATTTTGCGTTCCTTACGCGGTTGGGTTATAATGGGAACCCCTTAACAGTTCGCTTTGAATAAAACTGCTCCAGCAAGGCCCAACCTTGGTTTTACCATTTGCCACCTAAGCCTTTTTCCCTTGGGTTCTGCAGACTCAAGGGTCATCTTTATTTTAACCCC
>NC_057812.1:366641633-366657230 GCF_018294505.1 Triticum aestivum | reverse complement strand
CAGCGCCACCTCGGGGAAACTTGAGGGTTGGTTTTAGTTGTATGTAGTGTTCATCCGGTGTGCCCTAAGAACGAGATATGTGCAGCTCCTATCGGGATTTGTCGGCACATCTGGGTGGCTTTGCTGGTCTTGTTTTACCATTGTCGAAATGTCTTGTAACCGGGATTCCGAGTCTGATCGGGTCTTCCTGGGAGAAGGAATATCCTTCGTTGACCGTGAGAGCTTGTGATGGGCTAAGTTGGGACACCCCTGCAGGGTTTTGAACTTTTGAAAGTCGTGCCTACGGTTATGGGAAGATGGGAATTTGTTAATGTCCGGTTGTAGAGAACATGAAACTTAACTTAATTAAAATGCATCAACCGCGTGTGTAGCCGTGATGGTCTCTTTCCGGCGGAGTCCGGGAAGTGAACACGGTTTTGGTGTTATGTTTGAATGTAAGTAGTTTTCAGGATCACTTCTTGATCAATTCTAGTTTCACGACCATTGCTTTGCTTCTCTTCTCACTCTCATTTGCGTATGTTAGCCACCATATATGCTAGTGCTTGCTACAGCTCCACCTCATTACCCCTTTCCGACCCATAAGCTTAAATAGTATTGATCTCGGGGGTGTGAGATTGCTGAGTCCCCGCGACTCACAGATACTTCCAAACAGTTGCAGGTGCCGATGATACCAGTGCAGATGACGCAACCCAGCTCAAGTGGGAGCTTGATGAAGATCTTGATCATTGTTTTGTTTCGTTTCCTGTTGATCAGTAGTGGAGCCCAGTTGGGGCGATCGGGGATCTAGAATTTTGGGTTGTCTTTCTTTATGTTGGTTCCGTAGTCGGACCTTGATCGTATTCTGGATGATGTAATGCTATATTTATGTATTGTGTGAAGTGGCAATTGTAAGCCAACTCTTTATCCCTTTCTAATTCAATACATGGGATGTGTAAAGATTACCCCTCTTGCGACATGCCTACTATGCGGTTATGCCTCTAAGTCGTGCTCCGACACGTGAGAGATATAATCGCATCGTGGGTGTTACACATCGTTGCTTCCCCGGGGCGACGGCCCAGCCTTGTCGCCCATCGCCGCTGTTCCAGAGCCAGCTGCCATGCGCCTGGCTGATCCTGAGGGTGTGGCGAAGCCCGTGCTAAAGAAGCCCATGGGTACCACACTCCTGGTGAAGAGGAGGGCGTACATCGCTGATGACGAGGGAGTACTTTACCTTGTTTTTGCTTCCTATCCTTAATGTCGTGCTCACAATATTTTCCTCCTGGTGGCTAGGCTGAAGCCAGCGGTGAAGAGGAGGAAGGAGGAGGCCAGGGCCTCTGAGGCCACGCGACCTGCCGTGGCCGCGATGACCCCGATGCTGGCGGAAGGGGCCGCCTCGCGTTTGCCTGTGACGGAGCTTGTCCCTTGGAGCTTGGTGGCCAACCCTCAGGAGGAGGCTGTTTCTGTGGTCAAGCAGACTCCGGGGCACCCGTCTTCGGCGCTCCTACGGGGGGTTCAAGGGCTCCGGAGCCCCCTGTCAGCCTTGCTGCTGTAGCGGTGCTGGTCTAGGCGCCGGTGCCGCCTCCTCCCCAAGTCCTTACGCTGGCGGACCATGGCTGATGAGGACATCAATACAATTGTTACACCCACAGGCCCTGCTGCTATACATACTGGACCAATTACTAGAGCTCGCGCACGCCAACTAAATTACCAGGTATTTTCGTTTCTTGGTAATGATTCTAATGTTCATGAGAATATGATGCTGCCTAAATTGGATACATTTGTTTTGCTTACAAATAAAGGGCCTAGCTTGGAGAAGGATGAACATTGGAGCAAGAACAAGCATGGAGATGATGGCATGCGCAAGGGGAACAAGAACGGAGTTACAAGTGATGATTTCAGGACTTTGAAGCCACCATAATGGGCGCATGAAGCCTTGGACGAAATATACAAGATGCCACTTCATAAATTTCGTCCGAGGTTATTATAGGTGCTGCGTCACCTTATTATTGGGCCAGGCCCATGTAATTTCGAAATACATAAGTATAGGCTATTTTTAGAGTCCGTATGTGTGGGGAAACAAGAGATAGGGTTGATTTCGGACCCCTCCACCAAGGGCCACGAAATTCCCCCCTCTTCCTCCATATATACAGCCCTTAGGGCATCATTTAGACTTTGGGTTTTGTTTAGATTAAAAGTTCGCCATAGCTGCAACTTCGCGTACTTCGTTTGTGTTCAACGACCAGACAAAGGCGTCACAGAACCCCACCTTGATCAATAAAGCTTTCATCTTATATTCACAATATCCAGATTGCAATCTCAGTTTCTTGCTTGTTCTTCGTTTGCTCGCAGGAAACAGACCCTCGTGGTCAGGTTGATCGTGCTCCGGCGTGGTCGATAACCTCTCGGAGTTGGTTTAGCGATTGCTAAGGCGCGACGTCCTCGCACGTTCGTAGTCGGATCGTCAAAGTCGACTTCCACCAAAGCGATATCCATCATCTCATCGAAAGACGGGACACCCCGCCTCTATCAAGTGGTATCAGATTTCCAGGTTGCTCGGTGAGATTTTACAGTTTTTTGTAGTTTAGATCGAGTCTGTTTTTCATACCTACAGCCCACGAAAAAGCCAAAAAAAATTAGGGTTAGTTCATCATATCTGAACCAATCTGAGCCTTTGCATAATCTTTTTAGGGTTTTGCTTTGTTGAATTTGCGGTTGCATCGTCGTGTCTAGTTGCTGGTCTTAGAGTCTAGTCTTTTAGAGTTTCGAGTTCTGGTCATAAGTTGTCACGCCGCCGCCGCACCATCATCATCGCCCCTGCCATCTACCACCACCGCTTATCCGCCACCGCTTCGAATCCGTATCCATATACCACCACCGCTGTCATATACCACCACCGCTGCCATCTACCGCCATATATCCACCACCAATCCGAGTTCTTGTCATATTAGGTTTGTTTTCGAGATCCATCTAGTTTCCGATTTGTGTTTCCTTGCCGGAGTAGGTTTCGGAACAAAAAAAAGAGTCCGGAAACCACCCTCCGTTTAGGCCCAAAATTTTCGGAAAACGCACTTGACAAAAAAATTTCTGGCTATCCTAATTTTAGGAGTTTCTAAGCGTATTGAGACAGTCGCCGTTATAGAAAGTTTTTTTTGACCCGTTTCCAGTTTTTGGGTCCAGGCAGTCGAAAAAAAAAATTGGTCGAAAAAATTTCGTGCCCATCCTGTCAGTTTGACCTGGGAAGAGTTTTGAGACACTCGCCATTATAGTGATTTTTCGCAAAAAAAAAGAGCAGCGCAAAAAAAAAGAGTGAAAAAAAATTCCAGAGTGTGCTTTTCCCTTGTTTATGTGCAGCGCCGTGATTTTGTTAGTGTTCTAGGCTCGCGTCTCTAGCACGGTCTAGCCTAGGACCAGCACAGTACCGTCGTTGAGCGTTTATTCTGGATGATGTAATGCTATATTTATGTATTGTGTGAAGTGGCGATTGTAAGCCAACTCTTTATCCCTTTCTTATTCAATACATGGGATGTGTAAAGATTACCCCTCTTGCGACATGCCTACTATGCGGTTATGCCTCTAAGTCGTGCTCCGACATGTGAGAGATATAATCGCATCGTGGGTGTTACACATCGTTGCTTCCCCGGGGCGACGGCCCAGCCTTGTCGCCCATCGCCGCTGTTCCAGAGCCAGCTGCCATGCGCCTGGCTGATCCTGAGGGTGTGGCGAAGCCCGTGCTAAAGAAGCCCATGGGTACCACACTCCTAGTGAAGAGGAGGGCGTACATCGCTGATGACGAGGGAGTACTTTACCTTGTTTTTGCTTCCTATCCTTAATGTCGTGCTCATGATATTTTCCTCCTGGTGGCTAGGCTGAAGCCAGCGGTGAAGAGGAGGAAGGAGGAGGCCAGGGCCTCTGAGGCCACGCGACCTGCCGTGGCCGCGATGACCCCGGTGCTGGCGGAAGGGGCCGCCTCGCGCTTGCCTGTGACGGAGCTTGTCCCTTGGAGCTTGGTGGCCAACCCTCAGGAGGAGGCTGTTTCTGTGGTCAAGCAGACTCCGGGGCACCCGTCTTCGGCGCTCCTACGGGGGGTTCAAGGGCTCCGGAGCCCCCTGTCAGCCTTGCTGCTGTAGCGGCGCTGGTCTAGGCGCCGGTGCCGCCTCCTCCCCAAGTCCTTACGCTGGCGGACCATGGCTGATGAGGACATCAATACAATTGTTACACCCACAGGCCTGCTGCTATACATACTGGACCAATTACTAGAGCTCGCGCACACCAACTAAATTACCAGGTATTTTCGTTTCTTGGTAATGATTCTAATGTTCATGAGAATATGATGCTGCCTAAATTGGATACATTTGTTTTGCTTACAAATAAAGGGCCTAGCTTGGAGAAGGATGAACATTGGAGCAACACAAGCATGGAGATGGTGGCATGCGCAAGGGGAACAAGAACGGAGTTACAAGTGATGATTTCAGGACTTTGAAGCCACCATAATGGGCGCATGAAGCCTTGGACGAAATATACAAGATGCCACTTCATAAATTTCGTCCCGAGGTTATTATAGGTGCTGCGTCACCTTATTATTGGGCCAGGCCCATGTAATTTCGAAATACATAAGTATAGGCTATTTTTAGAGTCCGTATGTGTGGGGAAACAAGAGATAGGGTTGATTTCTGACCCCTCCACCAAGGGCCACGAAATTCCCCCCTCTTCCTCCATATATACAGCCCTTAGGGCATCGTTTAGACTTTGGGTTTTGTTTAGATTAAAAGTTCGCCATAGCTGCAACTTCGCGTACTTCGTTTGTGTTCAACGACCAGACAAAGGCGTCACAGAACCCCACCTTGATCAATAAAGCTTTCATCTTATATTCACAATATCCAGATTGCAATCTCAGTTTCTTGCTTGTTCTTTGTTTGCTCGCAGGAAACAGACCCTCATGGTCAGGTTGATCGTGCTCCGGCGTGGTCGATAACCTCTCGGAGTTGGTTTAGCGATTGCTAAGGCGCGACGTCCTCGCACGTTCGTAGTCGGATCGTCAAAGTCGACTTCCACCAAAGCGATATCCATCATCTCATCGAAAGACGGGACACCCCGCCTCTATCAAGTGGTATCAGATTTCCAGGTTGCTCGGTGAGATTTTACAGTTTTTTGTAGTTTAGATCAAGTCTGTTTTTCATACCTACAGCCCACGAAAAAGCCAAAAAAAATTAGGGTTAGTTCATCATATCTGAACCAATCTGAGCCTTTGCATAATCTTTTTAGGGTTTTGCTTTGTTGAATTTGCGGTTGCATCGTCGTGTCTAGTTGCTGGTCTTAGAGTCTAGTCTTTTAGAGTTTCGAGTTCTGGTCATAAGTTGTCACGCCGCCACCGCACCATCATCATCGCCCCTGCCATCTACCACCACCGCTTATCCGCCACCGCTTCGAATCCGTATCCATATATCACCACCGCTGTCATATACCACCACCGCTGCCATCTACCGCCATATATCCACCACCAATCCGAGTTCTTGTCATATTAGGTTTGTTTTCGAGATCCATCTAGTTTCCAATTCGTGTTTCCTTGCCGGAGTAGGTTTCGGAACAAAAAAAAAGAGTCCGGAAACCACCCTCCGTTTAGGCCCAAAATTTTCGGAAAACGCACTTGACAAAAAAAATTCTGGCTATCCTAATTTTAGGAGTTTCTAAGCGTATTGAGACAGTCGCCGTTATAGAAAGTTTTTTTTGACCCGTTTCCAGTTTTTGGGTCCAGGCAGTCGAAAAAAAAAGTGGTCGAAAAAATTTCGTGCCCATCCTGTCAGTTTGACCTGTGAAGAGTTTTGAGACACTCGCCATTATAGTGATTTTTCGCAAAAAAAAGAGCAGCGCAAAAAAAAAGAGCGAAAAAAAAAATTCCAGAGTGTGCTTTTCCCTTGTTTACGTGCAGCGCCGTGATTTTGTTAGTGTTCTAGGCTCGCGTCTCTAGCACGGTCTAGCCTAGGACCAGCACAGTACCGTCGTTGAGCGTTTATTCTGGATGATGTAATGCTATATTTATGTATTGTGTGAAGTGGCGATTGTAAGCCAACTCTTTATCCCTTTCTTATTCAATACATGGGATGTGTAAAGATTACCCCTCTTGCGACATGCCTACTATGCGGTTATGCCTCTAAGTCGTGCTCCGACACGTGAGAGATATAATCGCATCGTGGGTGTTACACATCGTTGCTTCCCCGGGGCGACGGCCCAGCCTTGTCGCCCATCGCCGCTGTTCCAGAGCCAGCTGCCATGCGCCTGGCTGATCCTGAGGGTGTGGCGAAGCCCGTGCTAAAGAAGCCCATGGGTACCACACTCCTGGTGAAGAGGAGGGCGTACATCGCTGATGACGAGGGAGTACTTTACCTTGTTTTTGCTTCCTATCCTTAATGTCGTGCTCACGATATTTTCCTCCTGGTGGCTAGGCTGAAGCCAGCGGTGAAGAGGAGGAAGGAGGAGGCCAGGGCCTCTGAGGCCACGCGACCTGCCGTGGCCGCGATGACCCCGGTGCTGGCGGAAGGGGCCGCCTCGCGCTTGCCTGTGACGGAGCTTGTCCCTTGGAGCTTGGTGGCCAACCCTCAGGAGGAGGCTGTTTCTGTGGTCAAGCAGACTCCGGGGCACCCGTCTTCGGCGCTCCTACGGGGGGTTCAAGGGCTCCGGAGCCCCCTGTCAGCCTTGCTGCTGTAGCGGCGCTGGTCTAGGCGCCGGTGCCGCCTCCTCCCCAAGTCCTTACGCTGGCGGACCATGGCTGATGAGGACATCAATACAATTGTTACACCCACAGGCCCTGCTGCTATACATACTGGACCAATTACTAGAGCTCGCGCACGCCAACTAAATTACCAGGTATTTTCATTTCTTGGTAATGATTCTAATGTTCATGAGAATATGATGCTGCCTAAATTGGATACATTTGTTTTGCTTACAAATAAAGGGCCTAGCTTGGAGAAGGATGAACATTGGAGCAAGAACAAGCATGGAGATGATGGCATGCGCAAGGGGAACAAGAACGGAGTTACAAGTGATGATTTCAGGACTTTGAAGCCACCATAATGGGCGCATGAAGCCTTGGACGAAATATACAAGATGCCACTTCATAAATTTCGTCCCGAGGTTATTATAGGTGCTGCGTCACCTTATTATTGGGCCAGGCCCATGTAATTTCGAAATACATAAGTATAGGCTATTTTTAGAGTCCGTATGTGTGGGCAAACAAGAGATAGGGTTGATTTCGGACCCCTCCACCAAGGGCCACGAAATTCCCCCCTCTTCCTCCATATATACAGCCCTTAGGGCATCGTTTAGACTTTGGGTTTTGTTTAGATTAAAAGTTCGCCATAGCTGCAACTTCGCATACTTCGTTTGTGTTCAACGACCAGACAAAGGCGTCACAGAACCCCACCTTGATCAATAAAGCTTTCATCTTATATTCGCAATATCCAGATTGCAATCTCAGTTTCTTGCTTGTTCTTCGTTTGCTCGCAGGAAACAGACCCTCGTGGTCAGGTTGATCGTGCTCCGGCGTGGTTGATAACCTCTCGGAGTTGGTTTAGCGATTGCTAAGGCGCGACGTCCTCGCACGTTCGTAGTCGGATCGTCAAAGTCGACTTCCACCAAAGCGATATCCATCATCTCATCGAAAGACGGGACACCCCGCCTCTATCAAGTGGTATCAGATTTCCAGGTTGCTCGGTGAGATTTTACAGTTTTTTGTAGTTTAGATCGAGTCTGTTTTTCATACCTACAGCCCACGAAAAAGCCAAAAAAAATTAGGGTTAGTTCATCATATCTGAACCAATCTGAGCCTTTGCATAATCTTTTTAGGGTTTTGCTTTGTTGAATTTGCGGTTGCATCGTCGTGTCTAGTTGCTGGTCTTAGAGTCTAGTCTTTTAGAGTTTCGAGTTCTGGTCATAAGTTGTCACGCCGCCGCCGCACCATCATCATCGCCCCTGCCATCTACCACCACCGCTTATTCGCCACCGCTTCGAATCCGTATCCATATACCACCACCGCTGTCATATACCACCACCGCTGCCATCTACCGCCATATATCCACCACCAATCCGAGTTCTTGTGATATTAGGTTTGTTTTCGAGATCCATCTAGTTTCCGATTCGTGTTTCCTTGCCGGAGTAGGTTTCGGAACAAAAAAAAAGAGTCCGGAAACCACCCTCCGTTTAGGCCCAAAATTTTCGGAAAACGCACTTGACAAAAAAAATTCTGGCTATCCTAATTTTAGGTGTTTCTAAGCGTATTGAGACAGTCGCCGTTATAGAAAGTTTTTTTTGACCCGTTTCCAGTTTTTGGGTCCAGGCAGTCGAAAAAAAAATTGGTCGAAAAAATTTCGTGCCCATCCTGTCAGTTTGACCTGGGAAGAGTTTTGAGACACTCGCCATTATAGTGATTTTTCGCAAAAAAAAGAGCAGAGGAAAAAAAAAGAGCGAAAAAAAAAATTTCAGAGTGTGCTTTTCCCTTGTTTACGTGCAGCCGTGATTTTGTTAGTGTTCTAGGCTCGCGTCTCTAGCACGGTCTAGCCTAGGACCAGCACAGTACCGTCGTTGAGCGTTTATTCAAGTTTGCATCTCTGAATTGATTCTAGCTGACCCTTTTTGCTACCATATTATAAGCCTTCCCAGCTCCACATACATCTACGTCATGCGTTTGACTCTCCCTGGTAATCGCTCTATCCAAGCTTTGAGAGTTTTGACTACAACGGTTGCCGATCACCACCTGCTGCTGGGTAAGAACTGGTAAGAATTTGAGGTTTGCTTGACGGGTTTGTTATACACCACCACCACTTCTTAGTAGTCTGTAGGATCATATTCTTGTGTGTTTCTATTTGCTGCTAACCATGGTAGGATCACAAGCCGATGAGACTGATTGGGAGAACCTGACGAACAAACAGCTACATGATAAATTTCAGCAAATGATGAGTGGACAGGTGCAAGATGTGTTAAACAGATTTGAAGAGGCCATGGAGAAGATAGATGGCATGGAGAAGACGTTCGAAACAAACCTCGATAACAAGTTTAATGAATTGCTCGCGCGTCTTCCACCACCACCACCCGCTGCACCTAACGCACCTCTCCAACAACAACAACAACAACGACTACCTCCACGTCGCGAAACAGACCTCCGCCGAGTGAGCCATGTCCCTCTTGTGTTTGGCCAAACTGTTGGTGCTGCTGTTGATACTTCTGTGGCTCCTGCTGTTGATGCGGAGGATGATGAGTATGCGGGCGATTATGAGGATGATGTTGATCAAAATCCGAACTACGTGCAGCCACCAGCACCACCACCAGCAGGTCGACCTCAGGTATATATTCGTAATGGTAAGCCTGCACCACCACCTCAGGTACGAGATGATGTCCATATTCCTAAACTGAAATTGAATATTCCACCATTTGAGGGTAGATATGTTCCTGATATATATCTTACTTGGGAGTTAGAAACTGAACAACGATTTACATGTTTACAATATCCTGAGGAGAGACGGGTTGCTGCTGCTGTTTGTGCTTTCACTAGTTTTGCATGTGTATGGTGGTCTGAACATTGTAGATTATATCCTATTCCAACTACTTGGGCTGCTTTGAAAACTGCTATGCGTACGCGTTGGGTTCCACCATATTATCAACGTGAGTTGCTTCAAAAATTGCAGCGTTTAAGACAAGGGAAAAATTCTGTAGAAGAATATTATCAGGAATTACAAACTGGCATGATTAGATGTGGTATTGTTGAGGAGAATGAAGCTATGCTTGCACGTTTTCTGGGTGGATTAAATAGAGAGATTCAGACCATTCTACACTATAAGGAGTATACTGATATCACTCGTTTATTCCATCTTGCTTGTAAAGCTGAACGTGAAGTGCAGGATCGACAAGCATTGGCGCGAACTAACTTTTCTGCAGGCCGACCTTCGTCATGGACACCGCGTGCATCTTCTACTTCAATTGCACCAGCACCTCAATCAGGTGCCTCCTCCAGTCGTGATACAAGAAAACAGGCACAACCACCATTATCTGCCAAGAGCGCACCTGCCGGGCCTGCACAGAGTTCTTCTTCCATGGCATCAACAGGGCACACAAGTGATATTATTTGTCGTCGTTGTAAGGGAGGAGGTCATTATGTGAGAGAATGCAAATCTCCGCGTGTGATGATTGCTACTGCGGATGGTGGATATGAGTCCGCTAGTGACAATGATGAGGAGACTTTGGCTCTTATTAGACGTGAAGAACATGGTGGAGATGATTCTGATCATGAGACGCAATACATGGCTCCTGAAGACGCTGACAGGTATGAATGTTTAGTTGCTCAACGTGTTTTGAGTGTGCAGGTCACACAAGCTAAGCAAAATCAGAGTCACAATTTGTTCCATACCAAGGGAGTTGTGAAGGAATGTTCTGTGCGCGTCATCATAGACGGAGGTAGTTGCAACAACTTGGCTAGCATGGAGATGGTGGAGAAGCTTTCTCTCACCACAAGACCACATCCACATCCTTACTACATCCAATGGTTCAACAACAGCGGCAAGGTTAAGGTAACACGTACTGTTCGTGTGCATTTTTGTATCTCTACATATGCTGATTATGTTGATTGTGATGTGGTACCTATGCAAGCATGTTCCTTATTACTTGGTAGACCATGGCAATTTGATAAAAATTCTGTACACCATGGTAGAAACAATGACTATACTCTTGTTCATAAGGATAAAAATATTACTTTGCTTCCTATGACTCCTGATTCCATTTTGAAAGATGATATTAATAGAGCTAATAAAGCAAAACATGAGAAGAATAAGAGTGAAAATCAGATTGTGGCAAAAGAATTTGAGCAACAAATGAAGCCTAATAATAAACCATCTAGTGTTGCTTCTGAAATTAAATTGAAAAGTGCATGTTTATTTGCCACCAAATCTGATATTGATGAGCTAGATTTCAGCAAATCTGTTTGCCATGCTTTCGTGTGCAAAGAGGCATTATTTTCATTCGAGGACGTGCCTTCCTCTTTGCCTCCTGCTGTCACTAACATTTTGCAGGAGTTCGCTAACGTTTTTCCACAAGAAGTGCCACCGGGATTACCGCCTATTCGAGGGATTGAGCATCAGATTGACTTAATTCCCGGTGCTTCACTGCCAAACTGTGCACCATACCGTACCAATCCAGAGGAGACGAAGGAGATTATGCGTCAAATACAAGAGCTTCTCGACAAAGGTTATATACGCGAATCCCTTAGTCCTTGTGCTGTTCCTATTATTCTAGTGCCGAAAAAGGATGGTACATCACGTATGTGTGTTGATTGTAGAGGCATTAATAATATTACTATTCGTTATCGTCATCCTATTCCTAGGCTAGATGATATGCTTGATGAATTGAGTGGCTCTACAATATTCTCCAAAGTTGATTTGCGTAGTGGCTACCATCAAATTTGTATGAAATTGGGAGATGAATGGAAAACAACATTTAAAACTAAGTTTGGATTATATGAGTGGTTAGTCATGCCTTTTGGGTTAACTAATGCACCTAGTACTTTCATGAGATTAATGAACGAAGTTTTACGTGCTTTCATTGGACGATTTGTGGTAGTTTACTTTGATGACATATTGATTTATAGCAGATCTTTGGAAGAACATTTGGAACATTTACGTGCTGTTTTTATTGCTCTACGTGATGCACGTTTGTTTGGTAACCTTGGGAAGTGCACCTTTTGCACCGACCGAGTATCTTTTCTTGGCTATGTTGTTACTCCACAGGGAATTGAAGTTGATAAAGCCAAGATTGAAGCTATTGAGAGTTGGCCGCAGCCCAAAACGGTCACACAAGTGAGGAGTTTTCTTGGCCTCGCTGGATTCTATAGGCGTTTTGTGAGAGATTTCAGCACCATTTCTGCACCTCTCAATGAGCTTACAAAGAAAGATGTGCCTTTTCTTTGGGGTACCGCACAGGAAGAAGCCTTCACGGTATTGAAAGATAAGTTGACACATGCTCCTTTACTCCAACTTCCTGATTTTAATAAGACTTTTGAGCTTGAATGTGATGCTAGTGGAATTGGATTAGGCGGTGTGTTATTACAAGATGGCAAACCTGTTGCATACTTTTCTGAAAAATTGAGTGGGCCTAGTCTGAATTATTCTACTGATGATAAAGAATTATATGCTCTTGTTCGGACTTTAGAAACATGGCAACATTATTTATGGCCCAAAGAATTTGTTATACATTCTGATCATGAATCTTTGAAACATATTAAAAGTCAAGCTAAACTGAATCGTAGACATGCTAAATGGGTTGAATTCATTGAGACTTTCCCTTATGTCATTAAACACAAGAAGGGAAAAGAAAATGTTATTGCTGATGCATTGTCTCGTCGCTATACTATGCTTTCACAACTTGACTTCAAAATATTTGGTTTGGAGACCATCAAAGATCAATATGTGCATGATGCTGATTTTAAAGATGTAATGCAGAATTGTAAAGAAGGAAGAATGTGGAACAAGTTTGTCGTTAACGATGGATTTGTGTTTCGTGCTAACAAGCTATGCATTCCAGCTAGCTCCGTTCGTCTTTTGTTGTTGCAGGAAGCGCATGGAGGAGGATTAATGGGACATTTTGGCCTGAAGAAGACGGAGGACGTACTTGCTACACATTTCTTTTGGCCAAAGATGAGACGGGATGTTGAGCGTTTTATTGCTCGATGCACTACATGTCAAAAAGCTAAGTCACGACTCAATCCTCATGGTTTATATATGCCTTTGCCTGTACCTAGTGTTCCTTGGGAGGATATATCTATGGACTTTGTTTTAGGTTTACCTCGAACAAAGAAGGGGAGGGATAGCATATTTGTTGTCGTGGATAGATTCTCGAAAATGGCACACTTTATACCATGTCATAAAAGCGATGATGCTGTTAATGTTGCTGATTTGTTCTTTCGTGAAATTATTCGCTTGCATGGTGTGCCAAATACTATTGTTTCAGATCGTGATACTAAATTTCTTAGCCACTTTTGGAGATGTTTATGGGCTAAGTTGGGGACTAAACTGCTTTTTAGTACTACTTGTCACCCCCAAACTGATGGCCAAACTGAAGTAGTCAATAGAACATTGTCTACTATGCTTAGGGCTGTTTTGAAGAGTAATAAGAAAATGTGGGAGGAATGCTTGCCTCATATTGAATTTGCTTATAATCGTTTATTGCATTCTACTACTAAGATGTGCCCTTTTGAAGTTGTGTATGGTTTCCTACCTCGTGCACCTATTGATTGTTGCCTCTTCCATCTTGGGAGAAGGTTAATTTTGATGCTAAACAACGTGCGGAATTGATTTTAAAAATGCATGAGTTAACTAAGGAAAACATTGAGCGTATGAATGCCAAATATAAACTTGCTGGAGATAAGGGTAGAAAACATGTTGTGTTTGCACCTGGAGATCTTGTTTGGTTACATTTGCGTAAGGATAGATTTCCTGATTTGCGCAAATCAAAGCTCATGCCACGGGCTGATGGTCCCTTTAAGGTGTTAGAGAAAATAAATGATAATGCATATAAACTTGAGCTGCCTGCAGATTTTGGGGTTAGTCCCACTTTTAACATTGTAGATTTGAAGCCTTATTTGGGTGAGGAAGATGAACTTCCGTCGAGGACGACTTCATTTCAAGAAGGGGAGGATGATGAGGACATCAATGCAATTGTTACACCCACAGGCCCTGCTGCTATACATACTGGACCAATTACTAGAGCTCGCGCACGCCAACTAAATTACCAGGTATTTTCATTTCTTGGTAATGATTCTAATGTTCATGAGAATATGATGCTGCCTAAATTGGATACATTTGTTTTGCTTACAAATAAAGGGCCTAGCTTGGAGAAGGATGAACATTGGAGCAAGAACAAGCATGGAGATGATGGCATGCGCAAGGGGAACAAGAACGGAGTTACAAGTGATGATTTCAGGACTTTGAAGCCACCATAATGGGCGCATGAAGCCTTGGACGAAATATACAAGATGCCACTTCATAAATTTCGTCCCGAGGTTATTATAGGTGCTGCGTCACCTTATTATTGGGCCAGGCCCATGTAATTTCGAAATACATAAGTATAGGCTATTTTTAGAGTCCGTATGTGTGGGGAAACAAGAGATAGGGTTGATTTCGGACCCCTCCACCAAGGGCCACGAACTTCCCCCCTCTTCCTCCATATATACAGCCATTAGGGCATCGTTTAGACTTTGGGTTTTGTTTAGATTAAAAGTTTGCCATAGCTGCAACTTCGCGTACTTCGTTTGTGTTCAACGACCAGACAAAGGCGTCACAGAACCCCACCTTGATCAATAAAGCTTTCATCTTATATTCGCAATATCCAGACTGCAATCTCAGTTTCTTGCTTGTTCTTCGTTTGCTCGCAGGAAATAGACCCTCGTGGTCAGGTTGATCGTTCTCCGGCGTGGTCGATAACCTCTCGGAGTTGGTTTAGCAATTGCTAAGGTGCGACGTCCTCGCACGTTCGTAGTCGGATCGTCAAAGTCGACTTCCACCAAAGCGATATCCATCATCTCATCGAAAGACTGGACACCCCGCCTCTATCAATGGCTCCTCTACTGTGTATGACGCTTTGGAGGATGCTTTTGCCGCGCTAGACTGGTTCCTGACTGACCTTCAGGGCGCTGACCGGCGCGTGGTGATGGGGCGCCTGGGGCTGGTCTCAGGGTGGCTCCAAGTTGACTCGTGTGTCAGGACAGCCTGGGGCCAGAACGAGGCTGCCATCGTGTATGGCAGGAGGGAGGCCAGCGAGTCAACGGTGGCTCGCGACGTAGCGCTGACTGACGCAACATTCGCCAAGGAGGGCTTGACGAGCAGGCCGCCCGCACCCGTCGGCTTGAGGACCAGGAGGAGGAGCTGAAGGCCCGGGAAACTATGCTCATAGACCGCGACGCCGAGCTAGAGCAGGCAGCCCAGGAATAGGCCGAGAGTGGAGCCGCTTGGGGAAGCTGAAGGAGGAGACGAAGGTGGCCCAGGCGTCCCACGCCAAGCTTGTCTCTGAGGAGAAGGCCCGATTGGAGGCCAGGGAGAAGTCACTTGTCGCAGCTGCGCGGGCGGCCGACCCAGGGCGTGACGCCTTCATCTCCCTCGAGACGAGGTCCCGCGCGGCCCTGCAGACCCTTTATGGGGAAGAGTACAAGGAGCCGCTGGTGACTCCGGAGGAAGGCCCCGCTGGACTGCACCCCAAGCTTGCCGCCTCGCTCGAGGGCATCATCGCAGGAGTGGGCCCCATGGTGGAGGGGGAGTGATGAGGACATCAATACAATTGTTACACCCACGGCCCCTGCTGCTATACATACTGGACCAATTACTAGAGCTCGTGCACGCCAACTAAACTACCAGGTACTTTCGTTTCTTGGTAATGATTCTAATGTTCATGAGAATATGATGCTGCCTAAATTGGATACATTTGTTTTGCTTACAAATGAAGGGCCTAGCTTGGAGAAGGATGAACATTGGAGCAAGAACAAGAACGGAGTTACAAGTGATGATTTCAGGACTTTGAAGCCACCATAATGGGTGCATGAAGCCTTGGACGAAATATACAAGATGCCACTTCATAAATTTCATCCCGAGG
>NC_057812.1:366608225-366641623 GCF_018294505.1 Triticum aestivum | reverse complement strand
CACTCAATTTTTCAGAAAAGTATGCAACAGGTTTGCCATCTTGTAATAACACACCTCCTAATCCAATTCCACTAGCATCACATTCAAGCTCAAAAGTCTTATTAAAATCAGGAAGTTGGAGTAAAGGAGCATGTGTCAACTTATCTTTCAATACCGTGAAGGCTTCTTCCTGTGCGGTACCCCAAACAAAAGGCACATCCTTCTTTGTAAGCTCGTTGAGAGGTGCAGCAATGGTGCTGAAATCTCTCACAAAACGCCTATAGAATTCAGTGAGGCCAAGAAAACTCCTCACTTGTGTAACCGTTTTGGGCTGCGGCCAACTCTCAATCGCTTCAATCTTGGCTTTGTCAACTTCAATTCCCTGTGGAGTAACAACATAGCCAAGAAAAGATACTCGGTCGGTGCAAAAGGTGCACTTCCCAAGGTTACCAAACAATCGTGCATCACGTAGAGCAATAAACACAGCACGTAAATGTTCCAAATGTTCTTCCAAAGATCTGCTATAAATCAATATGTCATCAAAGTAAACTACCACAAATCATCCAATGAAAGCACGTAAAACTTCGTTCATTAATCTCATTTAAGTACTAGGTGCATTAGTTAACCCAAAAGGCATTACTAACCACTCATATAATCCAAACATAGTTTTAAATGATGTTTTCCATTCATCTCCCAATTTCATATGAATTTGATGGTATCCACTACGCAAATCAACTTTGGAGAATATTGTAGAGCCACTCAATTCATCAAGCATATCATCTAGCCTAGGAATAGGATGACGATAACGAATAGTAATATTATTAATGCCTCTACAATCAACACACATACGTGATGTACCATCCTTTTTCAGCACTAGAATAATTGGAACATCACAAGGACTAAGGGATTCGCGTGTATAACCTTTGTCGAGCAGCTCCTGTACTTGATGCATAATCTCCTTCGTCTCCTCTGGATTGGTACGGTATGGTGCACGGTTGGGTAATGATGCACCAGGAATTAAGTCAATCTGATGCTCAATCCCTCGAATGGGTGGTAATCCCGGTGGCACGTCTTGTGGAAAGACGTCAGCGAACTCCTGCAAAATATTAGTGACAGTAGGAGGCAAAGAGGAAGGCACGTCCTCGAATGAAAATAATGCCTCTTTGCACACAAAAGCATAGCAAACAGATTTGCTGAAATCTATCTCATCAATATCAGATTTAGTGGCAAGTAAACATGCACTTTTCAGTTTAATTTCAGAAGCAACACTAGATGGTTTACTATTAGGCTTCATTTGTTGCTCAAATTCTTTTGCCACAATCTTATTTTCACTCTTATTTTTCTCCTATTTTGCTTTATTAGCTCTATTAATATCATCTTCTAAATGGAATTAGGAGTCATAGGAAGCAAAGTAATATTTTCATCCTTATGAACAAGAGTATACTGATTGTTTCTACCATGGTGTACAGAATTTTTATCAAATTGCCATGGTCGACCAAGTAATAAGGAACATGCTTGTATAGGTACCACATCACAATCAACATAATTAGCATATGTAGAGATACTAAAATGCACACGAACAGTAAGTGTTACCTTAACCTTGCCGCTGTTGTTGAACCATTGGATGTAGTAAGGACGTGGATGTGGTCTTGTGGTGAGAGATAGCTTCTCCACCATCTCCATGCTAGCCAAGTTGTTGCAGCTCCCTCCGTCTATGATGACGCACACAGAACGTTCCTTCACAACTCCCTTTGTATGGAACAAATTGTGCCTCTGATTTTGCTCAGCTTGTGTGACTTGCACACTCAAAACACGTTAAGCAACTAAACATTCATACCTGTAAGCGTCTTCAGGACCCATGTATTGCGTCTCATGATCAGAATCAGCTCCACCATGTTCTTCACGTGTAATAAGAGCCAAAGTCTCCTCATCATAGTCACTAGCGGACTCATACCCACCATCCTCAGTAGCAATCATCACACGCTGCGATTTGCATTCTCTCGCATAATGACCTCTTCCCTTACAACGACGACAAATAATATCACTTGTATGCCTTGTTGATGCCATGGAAGAAGTGATGAGGACATCAATACAATTGTTACACCCACAGCCCCTGCTGCTATACATACTGGACCAATTACTAGAGCTCGTGCACGCCAACTAAATTACTAGGTACTTTCGTTTCTTGGTAATGATTCTAATGTTCATGAGAATATGATGCTGCCTAAATTGGATACATTTGTTTTGCTTACAAATGAAGGGCCTAGCTTGGAGAAGGATGAACATTGGAGCAAGAACAAGCATGGAGATGATGGCATGCGCAAGGGGAACAAGAACGGAGTTACAAGTGATGATTTCAGGACTTTGAAGCCACCATAATGGGTGCATGAAGCCTTGGACGAAATATACAAGATGCCACTTCATAAATTTCATTCCGAGGCTATTTTAGGTGCTGCGTCACCTTATTATTGGGCCAGGCCCATGTAATTTCGAAATACATAAGTATAGGCTATTTTTAGAGTCCGTATGTGTGGGGAAACAAGAGATAGGGTTGATTTCGGACCCCTCCACCAAGGGCCACGAAATTCCCCCCTCTTCCTCCATATATACAGCCCTTAGGGCATCGTTTAGACTTTGGGTTTTGTTTAGATTAAAAGTTCGCCATAGCTGCAACTTCGCGTACTTCGTTTGTGTTCAACGACCAGACAAAGGCGTCACAGAACCCCACCTTGATAAATAAAGCTTTCATCTTATATTCACAATATCCAGATTGCAATCTTAGTTTCTTGCTTGTTCTTTGTTTGCTCGCAGGAAACAGACCCTCGTGGTCAGGTTGATCGTGCTCCGGCGTGGTCAATAACCTCTCGGAGTTGGTTTAGCGATTGCTAAGGCGCGACGTCCTCGCACGTTCGTAGTCGGATCGTCAAAGTCGACTGCCACCAAAGCGATATCCATCATCTCATCGAAAGACGGGACACCTTTGCCTCTATCAAGTGGTATCAGATTTCCAGGTTGCTCGGTGAGATTTTACAGTTTTTCGTAGTTTAGATCGAGTCTGTTCTTCATACCTATAGTCCACGAAAAAGCCACAAAAAAATTAGGGTTAGTTCATCATATCCGAACCAATCTGAGCCTTTGCATAATCTTTTTAGGGTTTTGCTTTGTTGAATTTGCGGTTGCATCGTCGTGTCTAGTTGCTGGTCTTAGAGTCTAGTCTTTTAGAGTTTCGAGTTCTGGTCATAAGTTGTCACGCCGCCGCCGCACCATCATCATCACCCCTGCCATCTACCACCACCGCTTATCCGCCACCGCTTCGAATCCGTATCCATATACCACCACAACTGTCATATACCACCACCGCTGCCATCTACCACCATATATCCACCACCAATCCGAGTTCTTGTCATATTAGGTTTGTTTTCGAGATCCCTCTAGATTCCGATTCGTGTTTCCTTGCCGGAGTAGGTTTCGGAAAAAAAAAAAAATTGGTCAAAAAAATTTCGTGCCCATCCTGTCAGTTTGAGCTAAGAAGAGTTTTGAGACACTCGCCATACGGAGGAAGAGGGGGGGAATTTCGTGGCCCTTGGTGGAGGGGTCCGAAATCAACCCTATCTCTTGTTTCCCCACACATGCGGACTCTAAAAATAGCCTATACTTATGTATTTCGAAATTACATGGGCCTGGCCCAATAATAAGGTGACGCAGCACCTAAAATAGCCTCGGGACGAAATTTATGAAGTGGCGTCTTGTATATTTCGTCCAAAGCTTCATGCACCCATTATGGTGGCTTCAAAGTCCTGAAATCATCACTTGTAACTCCGTTCTTGTTTCCCTTGCGCATGCCATCATCTCCATGCTTGTTCTTGCTCCAATGTTCATCCTTCTCCAAGCTAGGCCCTTCATTTGTAAGCAAAACAAATGTATCCAATTTAGGCAGCATCATATTCTCATGAACATTAGAATCATTACCAAGAAACGAAAGTACCTGGTAATTTAGTTGGCGTGCACGAGCTCTAGTAATTGGTCCAGTATGTATAGCAGCAGGGGCTGTGGGTGTAACAATTGTATTGATGTCCTCGTCATCCTCCCCTTCTTGAAATGAAGTCGTCCTCGACGGAAGTTCATCTTCCTCACCCAAATAAGGCTTCAAATCTGCAATGTTAAAAGTGGGACTAACCCCAAAATCTGCAGGCAGCTCAAGTTTATATGCATTATCATTTATTTTCTCTAACACCTTAAAGGGACCATCAGCACGTGGCATTAACTTTGATTTGCGCAAATCAGGAAATCTATCCTTACGCAAATGTAACCAAACAAGATCTCCAGGTGCAAACACAACATGTTTTCTACCCTTATCTCCAGCAAGTTTATATTTAGCATTCATACGCTCAATGTTTTCCTTAGTTAACTCATGCATTTTTAAAATCAATTCAGCACGTTGTTTAGCATCAAAATTAACCTTCTCCAAAGATGGAAGAGGCAACAAATCTGATGAGGACATCAATACAATTGTTACACCCACAGCCCCTGCTGCTATACATACTGGACCAATTACTAGAGCCCGTGCACGCCAACTAAATTACCAAGTACTTTCGTTTCTTGGTAATGATTCTAATGTTCATGAGAATATGATGCTGCCTAAATTGGATACATTTGTTTTGCTTACAAATGAAGGGCCTAGCTTGGAGAAGGATGAACATTGGAGCAAGAACAAGCATGGAGATGATGGCATGCGCAAGGGGAACAAGAACGGAGTTACAAGTGATGATTTCAGGACTTTGAAGCCACCATAATGGGTGCATGAAGCCTTGGATGAAATATACAAGATGCCACTTCATAAATTTCGTCCCGAGGCTATTTTAGGTGCTGCGTCACCTTATTATTGGGCCAGGCCCATGTAATTTCGAAATACATAAGTATAGGCTATTTTTAGAGTCCGTATGTGTGGGGAAACAAGAGATAGGGTTGATTTCGGACCCCTCCACCAAGGGCCACGAAATTCCCCCCCTCTTCCTCCATATATACAGCCCTTAGGGCATCGTTTAGAATTTGGGTTTTGTTTAGATTAAAAGTTCGCCATAGCTGCAACTTCGCGTACTTCGTTTGTGTTCAACGACCAGACAAAGGCGTCACAGAACCCCACCTTGATCAATAAAGCTTTCATCTTATATTCGCAATATCCAGATTGCAATCTCAGTTTCTTGCTTGTTCTTTGTTTGCTCGCAGGAAACAGACCCTCGTGGTCAGGTTGATCGTGCTCCGGCGTGGTCAATAACCTCTCGGAGTTGGTTTAGCGATTGCTAAGGCGCGACGTCCTCGCACGTTTGTAGTTGGATCGTCAAAGTCGACTTCCACCAAAGCGAAATCCATCATCTCATCGAAAGACGGGACACCTTTGCCTCTATCAAGTGGTATCAGATTTCCAGGTTGCTCGGTGAGATTTTACAGTTTTTCGTAGTTTAGATCGAGTCTGTTCTTCATACCTATAGTCCACGAAAAAGCCAAAAAAAAATTAGCGTTAGTTCATCCCATCCGAACCAATCTGAGCCTTGCATAATCTTTTCTGTATTTGCTTTGTTGAATTTGCGGTTGCATCGTCGTGTTCAGTTGCTGGTCTTAGCGTCTAGTCTTTTAGAGTTTCGAGTTCTGTTCACAAGTTGTCACGCCGTCGCCGCACCATCATCATCGCCCCTGCCATCTACCACCACCGCTCCGAATCCGTATCCATATACCACCACCAATCCGTGTCCATATACCACCACCGATCCATATCCAAATACTACCACCGCTGCCATATACCACCACCATATATCCACCACCAATCCGAGTTCCTTGCTTATTAGGTTTGTTTTCGGGATCAATCTAGATTCCGATTCGTGTTTCCTTGCCGGAGTAGGTTTCGGAAAAAAAAAAGAGTCGGGTAGCCACGCTCCGTTTAGGCCCAAAATTTTTCGAAAACGCATTTTTCGAAAAAATTTCTGGCTATCCTATTTTTAGGTGTTTCTGAGTGTTTTGAGACAGGTGCCATTATAGGAAGTTTTTTTTGACCCGTTTCCAGTTTTTGGGTCCGGGCAGTCGAAAAAAAAAAATTGGTCGAAAAAAATTTCGTGCCCATCCTGTCCGTTTGAGCTAGGAAGAGTTTTGAGACACTCGCCATTATAGTGATTTTTCGCAAAAAAAAAACAGCGCAAAAAAAAAGAGCGAAAAAAAAATTCAGAGTGTGCTTTTCCCTTGTTTACGTGCCGCGCCGTGATTTTGTTGGTGTTCTAGGCTCGCGTCTCTAGCACAGTCTAGCCTAGGACCAGCACAGTACCGTCGTTGAGCGTTTATTCAACTTTGCATCTCTGAATTGATTATTGCTGACCCTTTTTGCTACCATACTATAAGCCTTCCCAGCTCCACATACATCTACGTCGTGTGTTCGACTCTCCCTGGTAATCGCTCTATCCAAGCTTTGAGAGTTTTTGACTACAACGGTTGCCGATCACCGCCTGCTGCTGGGTAAGAACTGGTAAGAATTTGAGATTTGCTTGACGGATTTGTGATACACCACCACCACTTCTTAGTAGTCTATAGGATCATATTCTTGTGTGTTTCTATTGCTGCTAACCATGCCAGGATCACAAGCCGACGAGATTGACTGGGAGAATTTATCAAACAAGGAGCTTCATGATAAGTTTCAGCAAATGATGACTGAACAGGTGCAAGATGTGCTGAACAATTTTGAAGAGGCCATGGAGAAGATCACTGGCCTTGAGAAGACGTTCGAAACAAAGCTCGATAACAGATTTAATGAATTGCTCGCGCGTCTTCCACCACCACCACCCGCTGCACCTAACGCACCTCTCCAACAACAACAACAACGACTACCTCCACGTCGCGAAATAGACCTTCGCCGAGCGAGCCGTGTTCCTCTTGCATTTGGCCAAACTGTTGGTGCTGCTGTTGATACTTCTGTGGCTCCTGCTACTGCTGTTGCTGGTACCCAGGAGGATGATGAGTATGCGGGTGATTATGAGGATGAGGTTGATCAAAATCAGATCTACGAGCAGCCACCAGCACCACCACCAGCAGGTCGACCTCAGGTATATATTCGTAATGGTAGGCCTGCACCACCACCACCTCAGGTACGAGATGATGTCCATATTCCTAAACTGAAATTGAATATTCCACCATTTGAGGGTAGATATGTTCCTGATATATATCTTACTTGGGAGTTAGAAATTGAACAACGATTTACATGTTTACAATATCCTGAGGAGAGACGAGTTGCTGCTGCTGTTTGTGCTTTCACTAGTTTTGCATGTGTATGGTGGTCTGAACATTGTAGATTATATCCTATTCCAACTACTTGGGCTGCTTTGAAAACTGCTATGCGTACGCGTTGGGTTCCACCATATTATCAACGTGAATTGCTTCAAAAATTGCAGCGTTTAAGACAAGGAAAAAATTCTGTAGAAGAATATTATCAGGAATTACAAACTGGCATGATTAGATGTGGTATTGTTGAGGAGAATGAAGCTATGCTTGCACGTTTTCTGGGTGGATTAAATAGAGAGATTCAGACCATTCTAGACTATAAGGAGTATACTAATATCACTCGTTTATTCCATCTTGCTTGTAAAGCTGAACGTGAAGTGCAGGATCGACAAGCATTGGGGCGAACTAACTTTTCTGCAAGCCGACCTTCATCATGGACACCACGTGCATCTTCTACTTCAACTGCACCAGCACCTCCATCCGGTGCCACCTCCAGCCGTGATACAAGAAAACAGGCACAACCACCATTATCTGCCAAGAGCGCACCTGCGGGGCCTGCACAGCGTTCTTCTTCTTCCATGGCATCAACAGGGCACACAAGTGATATTATTTGTCGTCGTTGTAAGGGAGGAGGTCATTATGCGAGGGAATGCAAATCTCCGCGTGTGATGATTGCTACCGCGGATGGTGGATATGAGTCCGCTAGTGACTATGATGAGGAGACATTGGCTCTTATTACACGTGAAGAACATGGTGGAGATGATTCTGATCATGAGACGCAATACATGGCCCCTGAAGACGCTGACAGGTATGAATGTTTAGTTGCTCAACGTGTTTTGAGTGTGCAGGTCACACAAGCTGAGCAAAATCAGAGGCACAATTTGTTCCATACCAAGGGAGTTGTGAAGGAACGTTCTGTGCGCGTCATAATAGACGGAGGGAGCTGCAACAACTTGGCTAGCATGGAGATGGTGGAGAAGCTTTCTCTCACCACAAGACCACATCCACATCCTTACTACATCCAATGGTTCAACAACAGCGGCAAGGTTAAGGTAACACGTACTGTTCGTGTGCATTTTAGTATCTCTACATATGCTGATTATGTTGATTGTGATGTGGTACCTATGCAAGCATGTTCCTTATTACTTGGTAGACCATGGCAATTTGATAAAAACTCTATACACCATGGTAGAAACAATCACTATACTCTTGTTCATAAGGATAAAAATATTACTTTGCTTCCTATGACTCCTGATTCCATTTTGAAAGATGATATTCATAGAGCTAATAAAGCAAAACAGGAGAAGAATATGAGTGAAAATCAGATTGTGGCAAAAGAATTTGAGCAACAAATGAAGCCTAATAATAAACCATCTAGTGTTGCTTCTGAAATTAAATTGAAAAGTGCATGTTTATTTGCCACCAAATCTGATATTGATGAGCTAGATTTCAGCAAATCTGTTTGCTATGCTTTTGTGTGCAAAGAGGCATTATTTTCATTCGAGGACGTGGCTTCCTCTTTGCCTCCTGCTGTCACTAACATTTTGCAGGAGTTCGCTGACGTTTTTCCACAAGACGTGCCACCGGGATTACCGCCTATTCGAGGGATTGAGCATCAGATTGACTTAATTACCGGTGCTTCACTGCCAAACCGTGCACCATACCGTACCAATCCAGAGGAGACGAAGGAGATTATGCGTCAAGTACAAGAGCTTCTCGACAAAGGTTATATACGCGAATCCCTTAGTCCTTGTGCTGTTCCTATTATTCTAGTGCCGAAAAAAGAATTTAGTAAATGGCACACTTTATACCATGTCATAAAAGCGATGATGCTGTTAATGTTGCTGATTTGTTCTTTCGTGAAATTATTCGCTTGCATGGTGTGCCAAATACTATTGTTTCAGATCGTGATACTAAATTTCTTAGCCACTTTTGGAGATGTTTATGGGCTAAGTTGGGGACTAAACTGCTTTTTAGTACTACTTGTCACCCCCAAACTGATGGACAAACTGAAGTAGTCAATAGAACGTTGTCTACTATGCTTAGGGCTGTTTTGAAGAATAATAAGAAAATGTGGGAGGAATGCTTGCCTCATATTGAATTTGCTTATAATCGTTCATTGCATTCTACTACTAAGATGTGCCCTTTTGAAGTTGTGTATGGTTTCCTACCTCGTGCACCTATTGATTTGTTGCCTCTTCCATCTTCGGAGAAGGTTAATTTTGATGCTAAACAACGTGCTGAATTGATTTTAAAAATGCATGAGTTAACTAAGGAAAACATTGAGCGTATGAATGCTAAATATAAACTTGCTGGAGATAAGGGTAGAAAACATGTTGTGTTTGCACCTGGAGATCTTGTTTGGTTACATTTGCGTAAGGATAGATTTCCTGAGTTGCGCAAATCAAAGTTAATGCCACGTGCTGATGGTCCCTTTAAGGTGTTAGAGAAAATAAATGATAATGCATATAAACTTGAGCTGCCTGCAGATTTTGGGGTTAGTCCCACTTTTAACATTGCAGATTTGAAGCCTTATTTGGGTGAGGAAGATGAACTTCCGTCGAGGACGACTTCATTTCAAGAAGGGGAGGATGATGAGGACATCAATACAATTGTTACACCCACAGCCCCTGCTGCTATACATACTGGACCAATTACTAGAGCTCGTGCACGCCAACTAAACTACCAGGTACTTTCGTTTCTTGGTAATGATTCTAATGTTCATGAGAATATGATGCTGCCTAAATTGGATACATTTGTTTTGCTTACAAATGAAGGGCCTAGCTTGGAGAAGGATGAACATTGGAGCAAGAACAAGAACGGAGTTACAAGTGATGATTTCAGGACTTTGAAGCCACCATAATGGGTGCATGAAGCCTTGGACGAAATATACAAGATGCCACTTCATAAATTTCGTTCCGAGGCTATTTTAGGTGCTGCGTCACCTTATTATTGGGCCAGGCCCATGTAATTTCGAAATACATAAGTATAGGCTATTTTTAGAGTCCGTATGTGTGGGGAAACAAGAGATAGGGTTGATTTCGGACCCCTCCACCAAGGGCCACGAAATTCCCCCCCTCTTCCTCCATATATACAGCCCTTAGGGTATCGTTTAGAATTTGGGTTTTGTTTAGATTAAAAGTTCGCCATAGCTGCAACTTCGCGTACTTCGTTTGTGTTCAACGACCAGACAAAGGCGTCACAGAACCCCACCTTGATCAATAAAGCTTTCATCTTATATTCGCAATATCCAGATTGCAATCTCAGTTTCTTGCTTGTTCTTTGTTTGCTCGCAGGAAACAGACCCTCGTGGTCAGGTTGATCGTGCTCCGGCGTGGTCAATAACCTCTCGGAGTTGGTTTAGCGATTGCTAAGGCGCGACGTCCTCGCACGTTCGTAGTCGGATCGTCAAAGTCGACTTCCACCAAAGCGAAATCCATCATCTCATCGAAAGACGGGACACCTTTGCCTCTATCAGGGAGGCTCACATGCTTTTTACCTCGGCAGTGACGCACATCTTCAGCCACCTCCACCTTCGCGACCCCAACTTCGACCTCGGCGTGCTTCCTGAACATGTGGCCCCTGAGCTCCACGATGCTGCCGCCGAAGCCGTGGGGAAGCAGGTGGAGGCCCTCCTGTAGAAGCTCATCTACGTCGACCCCATGACCGGAGCTGGTGGCAAGGATGGCAGCGACGTTGTTGATGATAGGCCTCCCCAAGCGAGCGACGGCGGTGCCCAAGGCTGAAGATGAGGTTCGGAGGCGGTGCTTCCTCCTGTTTTAACCCTGCAACATTTACTATGCCTCGTGGAGGCATGATACTTTCTACGTTGAGTCTTAAGAGACAATATGTTTTGTAATAATTTGCTAGGATTTCGCAAACAAGCCCCTCAGAGGATTACTTTCCATAGTAACAAGTGACAGTAAATTTCAGCACACTATATAAAATTTTCCTTACCAAATTCCACCTACCAAAGGCGCTTCATTCCCTGGCAACGGTGCCAGAAAAGAGTCTTGATGACCCACAAGTATAGGGGATATATCGTAGTCCTTTCGATAAGTAAGAGTGTCGAACCCAACAAGGAGCAGAAGGAAATGATAAGCGGTTTTCAGCAAGGTATTCTCTGCAAGCACTGAAATTATAGGTAACAGATAGTTTTGTGATAAGATAATTTGTAACAAGCAACAAGTAACAAAAGTAAATAAAGTGCAGAAAGGTGGCCCAATCCTTTTTGTAGCAAAGGATAAGCCTGGACAAACTCTTATATAGAAGAAAGCGCTCCCGAGGACACATGGGAATTATCGTCAAGCTAGCTTTCATCACGTTCATATGATTCGCGTTCGGTACTTTGATAATCTGATATGTGGGTGGACCGGTGCTTGGGTGTTGTCCTTACTTGGACAAGCATCCCACTTATGATTAACCCCCATTGCAAGCATCCACAACTACAACAGAAGTATTAAGGTAATCCTAACCATAGCATGAAACATATGGATCCAAATCAGCCCCTTACGAAGCAATGCATAAACTAGGGTTTAAGCTTCTGTCACTCTAGCAACCCATCATCTACTTATTACTTCCCAACGCCTTCCTCTAGGCCCAAATAATGGTGAAGTGTCATGTAGTCGACGTTCACATAACACCACTAGAGGAGAGACAACATACATCTCATCAAAATATCGAACAAATACCAAATTCACATGACTACTAATAACAAGACTTCTCCCATGTCCTCAGGAACAAACGTAACTACTCACAAAGAATATTCATGTTCATAATCAGAGGGGTATTAATATGCATATATGATCTGAACATATGATCTTCCACCAAATAAACCAGCTAGCATCAACTACAAGGAGTAATCAACACTACTAGCAACCTACAGGTACCAATCCCAGACTTAGAGACAAGAATTGGATAGAAGAGATGAACTAGGGTTTGAGAGGAGATGGTGTTGGTGAAGATGTTGATGGAGATTGGGCCCCTCCCGACGAGAGGAGCGTTGGTGATGACGATGGTGATGATTTCCCCCTCCCGGAGGGAAGTTTCCCGGCAGAACAGCTCCGCCGGAGCCCTAGATTGGTTCCGCCAAGGTCCCGCCTCGTGGCAGCGGAGTCTCGTCCCGAAAGCTTTCTTATGATTTTTTCCTCAACGAAAGACTCCATATAGCAGAAGATGGGCATCGGAGGGCCACCAGGGGGCCCACGAGGCAAGGGGCGCACCCAAGGGGGTAGGGCGTGCCCCCCACCCTCGTGGCCAGGGTGTGGGCCCCCTCTAGAACTTCTTGCGCTCAGTATTTTTTATATATTCTGAAAATAGCTTCCGTGAAGTTTTATGACTTTTGGAGCTATGCAGAATAGGTCTCTAATATTTGCTCCTTTTCCAGCCCAGAATCCTAGCTGCCGGCATTCTCCCTCTTTATGTAAACCTTGTAAAATAAGAGAGAATAAGCATAAGTATTGTGACATAATGTGTAATAACAGCCCATAATGCAATAAATATCGATATAAAAGCATGATGCAAAATGGACGTATCAGCGACCGTGATGATGTCGCCGCTCCCCGGCATCTTGAGGACATTGCAGCCGTGGTGAGTCATGGTCATGAACTTGGCCAGAGCTGGATATCTGTCGGGACCCCGATCCTAAGTCACACCGATCTAGCATGTAACACATCATATCACTTTGCGGCCTCACGCACGGTATCCCCACGGGTGCCACCTTTCCTGGCCCAGGACCGTTTGCGCCTTTTGGCTCACGTATATGATAGTGCCGCTAGCATCCATATGACAGAGAACCCGGGCCGAGATGACTAGTCGTGAATCCAAAGTGGCACTAACTTATAGGGCCAGGCATACATGACCCAGCAACGGACGTGTCGGTCATCAGCGAGTGAATCCGGGCTATAGCAAGCTAACAGGACTCCGGTAGACACCGCGTGACATTTCCCCGTAGGGACAGACACAGGAACGAAGAAGGACACATGTCGGCCAGCCTAAGTGTTCTAGGGCAGTAGCAAGCTATCATGGCTCAGTGGAAGCACTAGCAGACATTTCCCCATAAGGACAGGTGTCGGATCCCACACATAGCAATACACATTACTCGTACGCATAACATGCAAGTATGTGTTGTACAAAATGGCATCACAACATAACTGATAGAGGCTAAGGTGTCCCGTCTTTCGATGAGATGATGGATATCGCTTTGGTGGCAGTCGACTTTGACGATCCGACTACGAACGTGTGAGGACGTCGCGCCTTAGCAATCGCTAAACCAACTCCGAGAGGTTATCGACCACGCCGGAGCACGATCAACCTGACCACGAGGGTCTGTTTCCTGCGAGCAAACGAAGAACAAGCAAGAAACTGAGATTGCAATCTGGATATTGCGAATATAAGATGAAAGCTTTATTGATCAAGGTGGGGTTCTGTGACGCTTTTGTCTGGTCGTTGAACACAAACGAAGTACGCGAAGTTGCAGCTATGGCGAACTTTTAATCTAAACAAAACCCAAAGTCTAAACGATGCCCTAAGGGCTGTATATATGGAGGAAGAGGGGGGAATTTCGTGGCCCTTGGTGGAGGGGTCCGAAATCAACCCTATGTCTTGTTTCCCCACACATACGGACTCTAAAAATAGCCTATACTTATGTATTTCGAAATTACATGGGCCTGGCCCAATAATAAGGTGACGCAGCACCTAAAATAGCCTCGGGACGAAATTTATGAAGTGGCATCTTGTATATTTCGTCCAAGGCTTCATGCACCCATTATGGTGGCTTCAAAGTCCTGAAATCATCACTTGTAACTCCGTTCTTGTTCCCCTTGCGCATGCCATCATCTCCATGCTTGTTCTTGCTCCAATGTTCATCCTTCTCCAAGCTAGGCCCTTCATTTGTAAGCAAAACAAATGTATCCAATTTAGGCAGCATCGTATTCTCATGAACATTAGAATCATTACCAAGAAATGAAAGTACCTGGTAATTTAGTTGGCGTGCACGAGCTCTAGTAATTGGTCCAGTATGTATAGCAGCAGGGGCTGTGGGTGTAACAATTGTATTGATGTCCTCATCAATAACTCAACAACTCATATAGATAAAGGCCCAAAAGAGCCAACATAGCATTATATTACAAACATGGGTCACATGACCCATCATTCAGAGCATACAAGCAACGGAAGCATAACATGTCTGAGTACAGAAAACTACAAAATGAAAAAGGATGAGAAGCCTGACTATCAACAAGACCCTCCCAAGGGTTCAAGATCGTAGCTGAGGTAACAAGCTACCTGTCGAAGTCCACGAGGAACTACTAGTGAGACCGGGATCTCCTCTGCAAAACATAAATAAAGCAAACATGAGTACAAAGGTACTCAACAAGACTTGCATCAGATCCTATCATACATTCATTAGTATCAAGAAGGCAATGTGGGGTTTGGCTGCAGCAAGCCAACTTTGACTCATTGGCTATCCTGTTCTACGACTACAACTAACTTCTTTGAGGTGAGAAAGCGCACACGAGTCCACTAATCACGACATCAATACACTACTATGGAGTCATTCCCGTCTCCGTACGAGAAGGCCATCCATAGCACTCACACTTGTCTTGAGCATTTTAGAGTATCCACTTCTAGTTGTCTATGTACCACATAAGCATCCAAGAAGTCCATAACCGCGGACCCGGCTATTCGAATATATCATGTTAACCATGCAGGGGTGTACTTCTTCACACACGCTCTCACCACTTACCGCCATGTACATGTCATGTATCTCGGCAACCTTCAAGAGGAAGCCTGGCGAGGGTGTCGGCCATCACCTGACTAACCACGCAAGACTCTAGTTCAGGTTTATCGCCTATTCGGGTTCCATCCGCAAGGAGATCTGGTCGGGGTTTCACTCACGGCCCCAAATGATGTGTGCAAGGTTCCCAAGCCCACCTTGCCAGATGGATCTACGCTTGGTACACCGTGCCACCTATGCCTAGTCTGTCCCAAGCCCACCCTGCCGGGTGCCACTTGGTAGAAAAATAACACTACCTACAAACACCAGAAACTAGTTGCGACTCCTAGACAGAGATCAAGTTGGTTAATAAGTCGAGAGGGGCACTTAAGCATTCCAATGTGTGGTAGTAGCTAGTCATTGGACAACATACACAAAACTCAGTTCTTAAGGACGGTTCCAGTGAGACAACCCACCATGTACTCCTACATGGCCTCTCACCGCTACCTTTACCAAATCATGTTCACACACTTAACTCTCAGCACCAGAACATATCGTAACACTCCAATTCATTCCCAATGAATCAGACCTGACACAACTCTAAGAAATAGCAGGCATGGCATGGTAGGAACACAACATGGCTCATTCAACTCCTACACGTGCTAGTGGGTTTCAACTATTTACTGGGGCAATGATAGGTCATGCAGAGGAATGGGTTCAACTACCGCAACATAAAGTAGCAGTTGAATCGTTGTTGTCCTAATGCAATAAAAGAGAGCAGGAGTGAGAGAGTCGGATTGTATCGGAATGAACAAGGGGGTTGATAGAGGCAGATGTGTCCCGTCTTTCGATGAGATGATGGATTTCGCTTTGGTGGAAGTCGACTTTGACGATCCGACTACGAACGTGCGAGGACGTCGCGCCTTAGCAATCGCTAAACCAACTCTGAGAGGTTATTGACCACGCCGGAGCACGATCAACCTGACCACGAGGGTCTGCTTCCTGCGAGCAAACGAAGAACAAGCAAGAAACTGAGATTGCAATCTGGATATTGCGAATATAAGATGAAAGTTTTATTGATCAAGGTGGGGTTCTGTGACGCCTTTGTCTGGTCGTTGAACACAAACGAAGTACGCGAAGTTGCAGCTATGGCGAACTTTTAATCTAAACAAAACCCCAAGGAAAAAGCTACTAGATGGATCTACTTATATAGGAGCAAGGGGTGGCGGCCAAGGAGGTGGGAGGACGTCCCAAGGCAGCCTAAAACTAAATCTAGGTCGTACAAGGCCAATGGGCCCAAGTGGAGGTGATGTAACACCTTTGGACTTGTAGTTTGACTCGGATTCTGCTGCAGCATCAGATTGTTTCGTCCACAACTCAACGCTCCGGACGAATTTGAAGGTGATTCCAATTGGGTTGGAAAGTGCACGAAATCTAGTTTCCAACAAAAAAAGAATCACCCAATTCGGAGTCCGTATGAAAAACTTGTGTGCGTTTTGAGTCAGGTGTGTCTGTGCAGTCCGAATCTGAATCCAGAACGTGAGAGACTTGGACTCTATCTTCTCTTGGGCCAAAAGTGACGTGAGAGAACTTTTTGGACAGCAAATAAACATCTCTTTCTTCCTTATCTTCATATGTGGATTGTACAAATGTCCCATACACCTACAATTAGACAAAACACAAAAGTGTGTGAAGTATTTTTGTTCTCGATAACATAAATAGATTATTGAATAGATTGCACTAGAAATCACCTGACAAATATGCATATATGCAATATTTTTGGTCATATCCAAGGTAGTCATGTCCTCATCATCCTCCCCTTCTTGAAAATAAAGCCGTCCTCGGCGTTGCTTAATCTGAAATGTGGCTAACAAAAGAGACAAGGTGTACATGTTGTATATGTATATGTCATCCATTTTTACTTCCCTTGATTTTTGCATATATGACACATGAATAGATGAGTAACTTGCATAGTTCATAAAATCTAAAGCCAAAAAATTAGCACAAGAAGTAGAGGGCATGAAAATATTGCAACTCTGTTTGCACATATAAGTGAAGCTCTTATTCATTTCAAAAGATTGACAATGTTCATCATTAAACCATCCCAACATTGGTGAATAAACCTTACTTGCATCAAATTTACATGCTACAACATGCTTAAATAAGCAAACATGCAATAAGTCATTCAACACAGAATCATCACCAAGATTAGAGGTCATATCAAAATGATTAAACATTGGTTCTTTTGCATCAATAGTTAATTCAATGTGTGCACTCAAAATTGTTGGTATTTCAGTTGTTTGATCACATGGCAAAGTCAAATTATCAACATAGTCCTCTAAAATAGGTGGTGTGATCAAAGTAGTGGGTAGCTCATCAGATGGTGCATTCAAATTGACAAGGCATTCATCATTCTCATGTAGAGATGGAAGATCAGTACCTTTGTCATTACCTCTTATGATCAACTCAGATGATGTAGCCACTCTCAGGGGCGATGTGTCACATGGTGGAGGTGATGTAGTCCTGACAACAACGGATGTGGTTGTCATAGTATGCCTAGTAGTTGAAGGAACAATCATATCAACTCTTGGAATGTGCACCGTGCGCTTGTTCTCCTCGTGGCCAACACGTCGTTTTATTTCCTGTTCAGCTTTGCAAGCAAGATGAAACAAATGGTCCATAGGATAACACTCTTCATGAATTAGTATCTCTTGAATATCACGGTTTAGTCCTCCCCAAAATCTATCCATAAAATCATCTTCACTTTCTTCTAAAGAGGAATGCAACAAGGTAGTTTGTAAATCATCATAATATTTTGTTACAGTTTCACTACCTTGTTTTAAGTGTTGCAACTTCTTAATCATGTCACGAGCCTAATAAGCAGGGACGAAAGTATGTCGCATGGCAAGTTTCAAATCATCCCAAGTAGTAGGTATATAATCAGGGTGTAACCGACAATATTCACTCCACCAAACCAAAGCATAACCAGTGAAAGAACCAACCGCAACCTTAACCTTTTTATGTTCGTCGAAATTATGGGAAGCAAATATATTTTTTATGTCGAACTCCCATTCAATATATAAAGCAGGTTTAAAACGGCCATTAAATGGTGGTATAGATACATTAACCTGATCATGTGCATTTGGATGTTTGTGCACCTCTCGTGACGGTTGTGGTATTTGCAAAGGTGGTGGCACGTCTCCCGCGATCGACAAAGCCCATGAATTGACTCTGGATCCTGTCATGATTAGTAGAACAAGAAACAAAACCCAAAAATAATGTTCCTATAACTACTAGGATGTGGTGGTAAAACGCTCACAGTAAAGCAAATATCAATGTCTTACAAGTTCTTACCATGCAGCAGGCGGTGATCGGCAACCAGCGGTGTCAAGTAACTCCGAATATTGAGTAAAGCGATTGCCAGGGGAGCGTACGTATACACGGTGTAGAAATATGTGGAGCTGGGTTGGCTATATATGGTAGCAAAATATTAGCAATAATCAATTCAAAGATGCAATGTTGAATAAACGCTCAACGACGGTACTGTGCTGGTCCTAGGCTAGACCGGACTAGAGACGCGAGCCTAGAACACTAATGAGGTCACGGCGTAGCACAACTAGCATCAATGAAGGATACTAAGTAGCTCTTGACAGCAAGATATAAGTGAAGATCACAACGGCAGTGAAAATAATGATGAAAAACAACTGCCAAGCAGGATATACAACAACTCTCTCTCCAACTTTCCTCTAGAAAAGTTTGAGACAATTTTCTGATAAATTCTTTCAAAGAATGCTACTAACTCAAGCTTTCCAATGCAAAAAGAATCACTCAATTCCGAGTTGATATGAGGAGTCAAAGAATTCTAAAACTGGCCTGAAAAATTGGAACAAGCTGTGTTCACGAACTTCGGAGGGCAAAAAGACCTATTTAGAAGCCGATTTTGAGGTGTCAAATATTGAACTAGCTTATGCAACTATTTAGATGCGGCTCGTTTCTAGCTTCAATTTGAGTACTCACGGAGCCAAAACGGACTTCGTATGAGGAAGATACACCTGTTTTACTGAACAGTGCGCAAAACAGTTTCCAATCCGAATTCAGGTACGAGATTGATTCTAGATAGATCCAATTTTTTTTTCTTCTCTCTTTTTTCTCACGCCTTTTTTTTCTTTTTCTTCTCCCTCTTTTTCTTTTTTTTCTTTCCTTTTTCTCTCTTTTTTTTTCTTTATCTTCTTTTTCTCCCTCTTTCCAAGACAAACTAGATAAGATGCAGATTCGATCAGGCGAAGATGTGAGTGACCTCAACTATGATTATGACAATAAACAGTGCGTAGCACATGGTGGAAATTGGTGGATGGGATGGTGGACAGCGGATGGGATAATGATGCAGCGGCTGCGTGACTAATGTGAACAGAACTCGAAACTCTAAAGGAACTAGACACTAAGACCAGCAACTCGACACGGCGATGCAACCGATAATTCAATAATGCAAACAATGAAAAGAAAATTGCAAAGGCTCAGTCTGGCTAGGACAAAGGATGAATAGATCTAACTTTTGTTTTGTGGCTTTTTCTTGGACAATAGGTAAGAAAATAAATCTAATCTAGGAAAAACTGGAAATTCTCACCGAGCAACCTAAAAACTGATACCACTTGATAGAGGCGAGGGTCCCGATCTTTCGATGAGATGATAACTATCGATTTGGTGGAGACGACTTTGACGATCCGACTACAAACGTGCACGACGTTGTGCCTTAGCAACCGCTAAACCAATCTCTTGAGGTTACTGACGATGCTGGAAGCACAGTCAGCCTGACCACGAAGGTCTATTCCTGCAAGCAATCGAAGAACGAGCAAGAATATGATAAAGCAATCTGAATATCGCAAATATATATGAAGTATTGATAATGGTGGGGATCCGAAAGCGGTCTTGGTCTGGTCGTTGGACACAAACGAAGTACACGAAGTTGCAATGGCTAACTTTTAACTAAACAAATCCCAAGGAAAAGCTACTAGATGGATCTACTTATATAGGAGCAAGGGGTGACGGCCAAGAAGGTGGGAGGACGTCCCAAGGCAGCCTAAAACTAAATCTAGGTCGTACAAGGCCAATGGGCCCAAGTGGAGGTGATGTAACACCTTTGGACTTGTAGTTTGACTCGGATTCTGCTGCAGTATCAGATTGTTTCGTCCACAACTCAACGCTCTGGACGAATTTGAAGGTGATTCCAATTGGGTTGGAAAGTGCACGAAATCTAGTTTCCAACAAAAAAAGAATCACCCAATTCGGAGTCCGTATGAAAAACTTGTGTGCGTTTTGAGTCAGGTATGTCTGTGCAGTCCGAATCTGAATCCAGAACGTGAGAGACTTGGACTCTATCTTCTCTTGGCCCAAAAGTGACGTGAGAGAACTTTTTGGAGAGCAAATAAACATCTCTTTCTTCCTTATCTTCATATGTGGATTGTACAAATGTCCCATACACCTGCAATTAGACAAAACACAAAAGTGTGTGAAGTATTTTTGTTCTGGATAACATAAATAGATTATTGAATAGTTTGCACTAGAAATCACCTGACAAATATGCATATATGCAATATTTTTGGTCATATCCAAGGTAGTCATGTCCTCATCATAAGTTGTCACGCCGCCGCCGCACCATTATCATCACCCCTGCCATCTACCACCACCGCTTATCCGCCACCGCTTCGAATCCGTATCCATATACCACCACAGCTGTCATATACCACCACCGCTACCATCTACCACCATATATCCACCACCAATCCGAGTTCTTGTCATATTAGGTTTGTTTTCGAGATCCATCTAGATTCTGATTCGTGTTTCCTTGCCGGAGTAGGTTTCCGAAAAAAAAAAGAGTCCAGAAACCACGCTCCGTTTAGGCCCAAAAATTTTCGAAAACGCATTTTTCGAAAAAAAAAATCTGGCTATCCTATTTTTAGGTGTTTCTGAGTGTTTTGAGACAGGTGCCATTATAGGAAGTTTTTTTGACCCGTTTCCAGTTTTTGGGTCCGGGCAGTCAAAAAAAAAATTGGTCGAAAAAATTTCGTGCCCATCTTGTCAGTTTGAGCTAGGAAGAGTTTTGAGTCACTCGCCATTATAGTGATTTTTCGCAAAAAAAAGCAGCGCAAAAAAAAGAGCGCAAAAAAAAGAGCGAAAAAAAATTCCAGAGTGTGCTTTTCCCTTGTTTACGTGCCGCGCCGTGATTTTGTTGGTGTTCTAGGCTCGCGTCTCTAGCACAGTCTAGCCTAGGACCAGCACAGTACCGTCGTTGAGCGTTTATTCAACTTTGCATCTCTGAATTGATTATTGCTGACCCTTTTTCCTACCATATTATAAGCCTTCCCAGCTCCACATACATCTACGTCGTGCGTTTGACTCTCCCTGGTAATCGCTCTGTCCAAGCTTTGAGAGTTTTTGACTACAACGGTTGCCGATCACCGCCTGCTGCTGGGTAAGAACTGGTAAGAATTTGAGATTTGCTTGACGGATTTGTGACACCCACCACCACCTCTTGTTAGTAGTCTGTAGGATCATATTCTTGTGTGTTTCTATTGCTGCTAACCATGCCACTGGGAGAACATGACGAATAAGGATTTGCATGATAAATTTCAGCAAATGATGAGTGAACAGGTGCAAGACGTGCTAAACAGATTTGAAGAGGCCATGGAGAAGATAGATGGCATGGAGAAGACGTTCGAAACAAAGCTCGATAACAAGTTTAATGAATTGCTCGCGCATCTTCCACCACCACCACCCGCTGCACCTAACGCACCTCTCCAACAACAACAACAACGACTACCTCCACGTCGCGAAATAGACCTCCGCCGAGCGAGCCGTGTTCCTCTTGCGTTTGGCCAAACTGTTGGTGCTGCTGTTGATACTTCTGTGGCTCCTGCTGCTGATGCGGAGGAGGATGATTATGTGGGAGATTACGAGGATGAGGTTGCTCAAAATCGGAACAACGTGCAACCACCAGCACCACCACCACCAGGTCGACCTCAGGTATATATTCGTAATGGTAGGCCTGCACCACCACCTCAGGTACGAGATGATGTCCATATTCCTAAACTGAAATTGAATATTCCACCATTTGAGGGTAGATATGTTCCTGATATATATCTTACTTGGGAGTTAGAAACTGAACAACGTTTTACATGTTTACAATATCCCGAGGAGAGACGGGTTGCTGCTGCTGTTTGTGCTTTCACTAGTTTTGCATGTGTCTGGTGGTCTGAACATTGTAGATTATATCCTATTCCAACTACTTGGGCTGCTTTGAAAACTGCTATGCGTACGCGTTGGGTTCCGCCATATTATCAACGTGAATTGCTTCAAAAATTGCAGCGTTTAAGACAAGGAAAAAATTCTGTAGAAGAATATTATCAGGAATTACAAACTGGCATAATTCGATGTGGTATTGTTGAGGAGAATGAAGCTATGCTTGCACGTTTTCTGGGTGGATTAAATAGAGAGATTCAGACCATTCTAGACTATAAGGAGTATACTAATATCACTCGTTTATTCCATCTTGCTTGTAAAGCTGAACGTGAAGTGCAGGATCGACAAGCATTGGCGCGAACTAACTTTTCTGCAGGCCGACCTTCATCATGGACACCGCGTGCATCTTCTACTTCAACTGCACTAGCACCTCAATCAGGTGCCTCCTACAGCCGTGATACAAGAAAACAGGAACAACCACCATTATCTGCCAAGAGCGCACCTGCCGGGCCTGCACAGAGTTCTTCTTCTTCCAGGGCATCAACAGGGCACACAAGTGATATTATTTGTCGTCATTGTAAGGGAGGAGGTCATTATGCGAGAGAATGCAAATCTCCGCGTGTGATGATTGCTACCGAGGGTGGTGGATATGAGTCCGCTAGTGACTATGATGAGGAGACATTGGCTCTTATTACACGTGAAGAACATGGTGGAGATGATTCTGATCATGAGACGCAATACATGGCTCCTGAAGACGCTGACAGGTATGAATGTTTAGTTGCTCAACGTGTTTTGAGTGTGCAGGTCACACAAGCTGAGCAAAATCAGAGGCACAATTTGTTCCATACCAAGGGAGTTGTGAAGGAACGTTCTGTGCGCGTCATAATAGACGGAGGGAGCTGCAACAACTTGGCTAGCATGGAGATGGTGGAGAAGCTTTCTCTCACCGCAAGACCACATCCACATCCTTACTACATCCAATGGTTCAACAACAGCGGCAAGGTTAAGGTAACACGTACTGTTCGTGTGCATTTTAGTATCTCTACATATGCTGATTATGTTGATTGTGATGTGGTACCTATGCAAGCATGTTCCTTATTACTTGGTAGACCATGGCAATTTGATAAAATTCTGTACACCATGGTAGAAACAATCACTATACTCTTGTTCATAAGGATAAAAATATTACTTTGCTTCCTATGACTCCTGATTCCATTTTGAAAGATCATATTAATAGAGCTAATAAAGCAAAATAGGAGAGGAATAAGAGTGAAAATCAGATTGTGGCAAAAGAATTTGAGCAACAAATGAAGCCTAATAATAAACCATCTAGTGTTGCTTCAGAAATTAAATTGAAAAGTGCATGTTTATTTGCCACCAAATCTGATATTGATGAGCTAGATTTCAGCAAATCTGTTTGCTATGCTTTTGTGTGCAAAGAGGCATTATTTTTATTCGAGGACGTGCCTTCCTCTCTGCCTCCTGCTGCCACTAACATTTTGCAGGAGTTCGCTGACATTTTTCCACAAGACGTGCCACCGGGATTACCGCCTATTCGAGGGATTGAGCATCAGATTGACTTAATTCCCGGTGCTTCACTGCCAAATCGTGCACCATACCGTACCAATCCAGAGGAGACGAAGGAGATTATGCGTCAAGTACAAGAGCTTCTCGACAAAGGTTATATACGCGAATCCCTTAGTCCTTGTGTTGTTCCTATTATTCTAGTGCCGAAAAAGGATGGTACATCACGTATGTGTGTTGATTGTGGAGGCATTAATAATATTACTATTCGTTATCGTCATCCTATTCCTAGGCTAGATGATATGCTTGATGAATTGAGTGGCTCTACAATATTCTCCAAAGTTGATTTGCGTAGTGGCTACCATCAAATTCGTATGAAATTGGGAGATGAATGGAAAACAGCATTTAAAACTAAGTTTGGATTATATGAGTGGTTAGTCATGCCTTTTGGGTTAACTAATGCACCTAGTACTTTCATGAGATTAATGAACGAAGTTTTACGTGCTTTCATTGGACGATTTGTGGTAGTTTACTTTGATGACATATTGATTTATAGCAGATCTTTGGAAGAACATTTGGAACATTTACGTGTTGTTTTTATTGCTCTACGTGATGCACGTTTGTTTGGTAACCTTGGGAAGTGCACCTTTTGCACCGACCGAGTATCTTTTCTTGGCTATGTTGTTACTCCAAAGGGAATTGAAGTTGATAAAGCCAAGATTGAAGCTATTGAGAGTTGGCCGCAGCCCAAAACGGTCACACAAGTGAGGAGTTTTCTTGGCCTCGCTGGATTCTATAGGCGTTTTGTGAGAGATTTCAGCACCATTGCTGCACCTCTCAATGAGCTTACAAAGAAAGATGTGCCTTTTCTTTGGGGTACCGCACAGGAAGAAGCCTTCACGGTATTGAAAGATAAGTTGACACATGCTCCTTTACTCCAACTTCCTGATTTTAATAAGACTTTTGAGCTTGAATGTGATGCTAGTGGAATTGGATTAGGAGGTGTGTTATTACAAGATGGCAAACCTGTTGCATACTTTTCTGAAAAATTGAGTGGGCCCAGTCTGAATTATTCTACTTATGATAAAGAATTATATGCTCTTGTTCGGACTTTAGAAACATGGCAACATTATTTATGGCCCAAAGAATTTGTTATACATTCTGATCATGAATCTTTGAAACATATTAAAAGTCAAGCTAAACTGAATCGTAGACATGCTAAATGGGTTGAATTCATTGAGACTTTCCCTTATGTCATTAAACACAAGAAGGGAAAAGAAAATGTTATTGCTGATGCATTGTCTCGTCGCTATACTATGCTTTCACAACTTGACTTCAAAATATTTGGTTTGGAGAACATCAAAGATCAATATGTGCATGATGCTGATTTTAAAGATGTAATGCAGAATTGTAAAGAAGGAAGAATGTGGAACAAGTTTGTTGTTAACGATGGATTTGTGTTTCGTGCTAACAAGCTATGCATTCCAGCTAGCTCCGTTCGTCTTTTGTTGTTGCAGGAGGCGCATGGAGGAGGATTAATGGGACACTTTGGCGTGAAGAAGACGGAGGACGTACTTGCTACACATTTCTTTTGGCCAAAGATGAGACGGGATGTTGAGCGTTTTATTGCTCGCTGCACTACATGTCAAAAAGCTAAGTCATGACTCAATCCTCATGGTTTATATATGCCTTTGCCTATACCTAGTGTTCCTTGGGAGGATATATCTATGGACTTTGTTTTAGGTTTACCTCGAACAAAGAAGGGGAGGGATAGCATATTTGTTGTCGTGGATAGATTCTCGAAAATGGCACACTTTATACCATGTCATAAAAGCGATGATGCTGTTAATGTTGCTGATTTGTTCTTTCGTGAAATTATTCGCTTCCATGGTGTGCCAAATACTATTGTTTCCGATCGTGATACTAAATTTCTTAGCCACTTTTGGAGATGTTTATGGGCTAAGTTGGGGACTAAACTGCTTTTTAGTACTACTTGTCACCCCCAAACTGATGGACAAACTGAAGTAGTCAATAGAACGTTGTCTACTATGCTTAGGGCTGTTTTGAAGAATAATAAGAAAATGTGGGAGGAATGCTTGCCTCATATTGAATTTGCTTATAATCGTTCATTGCATTCTACTACTAAGATGTGCCCTTTTGAAGTTGTGTATGGTTTCCTACCTCGTGCACCTATTGATTTGTTGCCTCTTCCATCTTCGGAGAAGGTTAATTTTGATGCTAAACAACGTGCTGAATTGATTTTAAAAATGCATGAGTTAACTAAGGAAAACATTGAGCATATGAATGCTAAATATAAACTTGCTGGAGATAAGGGTAGAAAACATGTTGTGTTTGCACCTGGAGATCTTGTTTGGTTACATTTGCGTAAGGATAGATTTCCTGATTTGCGCAAAGCAAAGTTAATGCCACGTGCTGATGGTCCCTTTAAGGTGTTAGAGAAAATAAATGATAATGCATATAAACTTGAGCAGCCTGCAGATTTTGGGGTTAGTCCCACTTTTAACATTGCAGATTTGAAGCCTTATTTGGGTGAGGAAGATGAACTTCCGTTGAGGACGACTTCATTTCAAGAAGGGGATGATGATGAGGACATCAATACAATTGTTACACCCACAGCCCCTGCTGCTATACATACTGGACCAATTACTAGAGCTCATGCACGCCAACTAAATTACCAGGTACTTCCGTTTCTTGGTAATGATTCTAATGTTCATGAGAATATGATGCTGCCTAAATTGGATACATTTGTTTTGCTTACAAATGAAGGGCCTAGCTTGGAGAAGGATGAACATTGGAGCAAGAATAAGCATGGAGATGATGGCATGCGCAAGGGGAACAAGAACGAAGTTACAAGTGATGATTTCAGGACTTTGAAGCCACCATAATGGGTGCATGAAGCCTTGGACGAAATATACAAGATGCCACTTCATAAATTTCGTCCCGAGGCTATTTTAGGTGCTGCGTCACCTTATTATTGGGCCAGGCCCATGTAATTTCGAAATACATAAGTATAGGCTATTTTTAGAGTCCGTATGTGTGGGGAAACAAGAGATAGGGTTGATTTCGGACCCCTCCACCAAGGGCCACGAAATTCCCCCCCTCTTCCTCCATATATACAGCCCTTAGGGCATCGTTTAGACTTTGGGTTTTGTTTAGATTAAAAGTTCGCCATAGCTGCAACTTCGTGTACTTCGTTTGTGTTCAACGACCAGACAAAGGCGTCACAGAACCCCACCTTGATCAATAAAGCTTTCATCTTATATTCGCAATATCCAGATTGCAATCTCAGTTTCTTGCTTGTTCTTTGTTTGCTCGCAGGAAACAGACCCTCGTGGTCAGGTTGATCGTGCTCCGGCGTGGTCAATAACCTCTCGGAGTTGGTTTAGCGATTGCTAAGGCGCGGCGTCCTCGCACGTTCGTAGTCGGATCGTCAAAGTCGACTGCCACCAAAGCGATATCCATCATCTCATCGAAAGACGGGACACCTTTGCCTCTATCATGTCCTCATCATCCTCCCCTTTTTGAAAACAAAGCCGTCCTCGGCATTGCTTAATCTGAAATGTGGCTAACAAAAGAGACAAGGTGTACATGTTGTATATGTATATGTCATCCATTTTAACTTCCCTTGATTTTTGCACATATGTCACATGTATACATGAGTAACTTTCATTGTTCATAAAATCTAAAGCCAAAAAATTATCACAAGAAGTAGAAGGCATGAAAATATTGCAACTCAGTTTGCACATATAAGTGAAGCTCTTATTCACTTCAAAAGATCGGCAATGTTCATCATTAAACCATCCTAACTTCGATGAATAAACCTTACTTGCATCAAATTTACATGCTACAACATGCTTAAATAAGCAAACATGCAATAAGTCATTGGACACAGAATCATCATCAAGATTAGAGGTCATATCAAAATGATTAAACATTGGTTCTTTTGCATCAACAGTTAATTCAATGGGTGCACTCAAAATTGTTGATATTTCAGTTGTTTGATCACATGACGCATTCATGACAGTAAAAAGAGTCTCTAAAATAGGTGGTGTGCTCAAATCAACAGGTAACTCAACACATGATGCATTCAAGTTAACTAGGCATGCTTCATTCTCATGTGAAGTTATATCATCAAGACCTTTACTGTTACCTCGCAGAGATGTAGCTGATGTAGGTACGGACGTTGACAATGTACCATACTCTTGAGATGATATCACGCTCACAATCCGAGGTGGGGCTGCTCTAGTAGGTGCAATAGTGGAGTAACCAACCGGCGGTGGTGAGCATGAACTGGAATAGTAGTTGTTGTAGTCACCCAATGCATCCTCCTGTATTTGTCTCTCAAAGGTACAAGCACGGACATACATACCAGTAATGCAACGAGGAATATACTGAAATCTTGCCTGAATATCATGGTTCAAACCACCAAAAAATCTATTCATTGTATCATCCTTAGATTCTTCTATGTCACAATGATGCATATAAGATTTGAACTCTTGGTAGTAAGCATGAACAGTGTTACTGCCTTGTTTTAATTGCTCCAATTTGCGACGCAATTCACGACGATAGTAAGGAGGAAAAAATTGTTGTCTCATTACAGCTTTCAAAACTTTCCAAGTTGTGGGTTGGTTATCAATGTTTTTCTTACAATGTACACTCCACCAAACAGAAGCAAAGCCAGTAAATGCTCTAATGGTAGCTCGTACTCTCTCAAGTTCAGAAAAATCATGGTGACTAAAAACTTGTTCTACTTCAAGCTCCCAAGCTAGATAAATAGCAGGATTAAATCTACCCTCAAATGATGGTAAAGAGATAACCTGACCATATGCTTGTGTGTGTTGTCCCAACTCTCGTGATGGTGAAGATGTGTCCGTCATCCAAGAACTTCTATCTCTGGAACCTGTCATGATTAGTAGAAACAAGAACCAAAATTCGAGAATAATGTTCCTATGAACTACTAGGATGTGGTTGTAAAGTGCTCACAGTAAAGCAAATATCAATATCTTACAAGTTCTTACCATGCGGCAGGTGGTGACAGGCAACCAGCGGTGTCATAACTCCGAAGATTGTGTAAAACGATTGCCAGGGGAACGTAAGTATACACGGTGTAAAAATATGTGGAGCTGGGTTGGCTATATATGGTAGCAAAAGATTAGCAATAATCAATTCAGAGATGCAATGTTGAATAAACACTCAACGACGGTACTGTGCTGCTCCTAGGCCAGACCAAACTAGAGACGCGAGCCTAGAACACTAATGAGGTCACGTCGTAGCACAACTAGCATCAATAAAGGATATGAAGTAGCTCTGGACAGCAAGATATAAGTGAAGATCACAATAGCAGTAGACCTATTTAGAAGCTGATGTTGAGGTGCCAAATACTGAACTAGCTTCTGCAACTATTTAGATTCGGCTCGTCGCTAGCTTTCATTTGAGTACTCGCGGAGCCAAAACAGACTTCATATGAGGAAGTTATGCCTGTTTTACTGAACAGTGCACAAAACAGATTCCAATCCGAATTCAACTACGAGATTGAGTCTAGATAGATCCGAATTTTGTTTTTTTTTCTCCTCTCTTTTTTTTCTCACACTTTTTTTCTTTTCCTTTCTTTTTTTTTCTCTGACTTTTTTTTTACTTTTTTTTCTCTCGTTTTTTTTCTCTATCTTTTTTTCTCTCTCCCTCTTTCCAAAACAAACTAGATAAGATGTAGATTGGATCAAGCGAAGATGGGAACAATCTCAACTATGATTATGACAATGAACGGTGGGTAGCACGTGGAGGAAATTGATGGATGGGTGGTGGACAGCGGAAGGGATAACGATGCAGCGGCGACGTGACTAATGTGAACAGAACTCGAAACTCTAAACGACCTAGACACTAAGACCAGCAACTTGACACGACGATGCAACCGATAATTCAACTATGCAAGCAATGAAAAGAAAATTGCAAAGGCTCAGACTGGCTTGGACAAAGGATGAATAGATCTAACTCTTTTTTGTGGATTTTTCTTGGACAATAGGTAAGAAAATAAATCTAATCTAGGAAAACTAAAAATTCTCACCGAGCAACAGGAAAACTGATACCACTTGATAGAGGCGAGGGTCCCGATCTTTCGATGAGATGATAACTATCGATTTGGTGGAAACGACTTTGACGATCCGACTACAAACGTGCATGACGTTGCGCCTTAGCAATCGCTAAACCAATCTCCTGAGGTTACTGACGATGCTGGAAGCACGGTCAGCCTGACCACGAAGGTCTATTCCTGCAAGCAATCGAAGAACGAGCAAGAATATGATAAAGCAGTCTGAATATTGCAAATATATATGAAGTATTGATAATGGTGGGGATCCGGAAGCGGTCTTGGTCTGGTCGTTGGACACAAATGAAGTACACGAAGTTGCAATGGCTAACTTTTAACTAAACAAATCCCAAGAAAAAAGCTACTAGATGGATCTACTTATATAGGAGCAAGGGGTGGCGGCCAAGGAGGTGGGAGGACGTCCCAAGGCAGCCTAAAACTAACCCTAGGTCGTACAAGGCTCATGGGCCCAAGTGGAGGTGATGCAACACCTTTGGGCTTGTAGTTTGACTCGGATTCTGGTGCAACGTCAGATTGTTTCGTCCATAACTCAACGCTCCGGACGAATTTGAAGGTGAATCCAATTGGGATGGAAAGAGCACGAAATCTAGTTTCCAACAAAAAAAGAATCACCCAATTCGGAGTCCGTATGAAAAAGTTGTTGGCGTTTTGAGTCAGGTATGTCTGTGCAGTCCGAATCTGAATCCAGAACGTGAGAGACTTGGACTCTATCTTCTCTTGGCCCAAAAGTGATGTGAGAGGACTTTTTGAACACAACATAAACATCTCCTTTTCCCTTATCTTCATATGTGGATTGTACAAATGTCCCATACACCTGCAATTAGACAAAACACAAAAGTGTGTGAAGTATTTTTGTTCTGGATAACATAAATAAACTATTGAATAGTTTGCATTAGAAATCACCTGACAAATATGCATGTATGCAATATTTTTGGTCGTATCCAAGGTAGTCATGTCCTCATCACTTTGTCTACTTTGATTGAGCGAAATAGTGATGTCATAGATGTGAATTTTATCTCGCGAAATAATTTCAACAACAATGCTTATAGAGGTAATTTTAATCCTAGGCCTTTTCCTAGTAATTCATGTAATAATTATGGTAATTCCTATGGAAATAAATCTTATAATAATAGGAACACCTATGATCTTGATAATAATATTAAAGAATTTATCAACACTCGAAAAGTTTTCAACACTTCCATAGAAGAAAAGTTGAGTAAGATTGATGATTTGTCTAGAAGTGTTGATAGAATTGCTCATGATGTGGAAAATCTCAGGATGAATTTTTTTGTACCTAAGGTTGATGAATCAATTAAAGCTCTTTATGTCTCTCTGGATGAAAGTAAGAAAAGAACCGCTATGCTTAGAGCTAAAAGAGAATTTTTAGAAAAAGCATTTTCTAGTGATTTCTTTCGCAAAAATGATGAAGATCTTAAAATGATTGGTGTTTCTTATATTGATTCCTTGTTTAGTAAAGTTAATATTGATGAAAAAGGGACTGGAGAAGAGTCAACTTTAGGTAGAAGGTATCCCAATATTTCAGAGGGTGAAAATCTTGTTGAGAAAATTGATGAAAGTGGGTTTGGAGAGGTCAAAACTTTATCTAGTGAACCCACTCTTTTGGATTACAAATACTTTAATTATGATAGTTGCTCTTTAATTGATTGTATCAATTTGTTGCAATCCATGATAAATTCACCCGATGCTTATGAACCAAATAAAGCTTTTACTAAACATATTGTTGTTGTTATGATGAAAGTTCTTGAAGAAAAATTGGAATTAGAAGTTTCAATTCCTAGAAAATTGCATGATGAATGGAACCTACTATCAAAGTCAAGATTAAAAATTATGAGTGTTTTGCTTTGTGTGACTTGGGTGCTAGTGTTTCTACAATTCCGAAATCTTTATGTGATGTGCTTGGTCTTACTAATCTTGAAGAATGTTCTTTGAATTTGCACTTGGCGGATTCTACTATTAAAAAGCCTATGGGAAGAATTAATGATGTTCTTATTCTTTGAAATAGGAATTATGTGCCCATAGATTTTATTGTTCTTGATATTGAATGCAATCTGTCTTGTCCAATTATTCTTGGTAGACCGTTTTTACGCACTATCGGTGCCGTGATTGATATGAAAGAAGGCAATATTAAGTTCCAATTTCCTTTGAGGAATGGTATGGAACACTTTCCTAGAACTAGAATTAAGCCACCTTATGAATCAATCAGGAGGGCATCTTATGGATCTCGAACCAAAGATGACAAAACTTAGATCCTTGCTTTATGCCTAGCCAAGGGCGTAAAACTATGGCGCTTGTTGGGAGGCAACCCAATGAATAAATTTTATTTTATTATTTTTGCTTCTTGTTTTTGTGTGTTAGCACAATTATGCTACTGTTATGATTGTGTTTTTTATGTTTTAATTAGTGTTTGTGCCAAGTAAAGCCTTTAGGATCTTCTTGGGTGATAGTTGTTTGATCTTGCTGAAAAAACAGAAACTTTTACGCTCACGAAATTAATTTTCATTTTTTTACCAGAGAGCGATAAAATACCATTCCACTTGAAGTAGATCAATATACAAATTGCTCAGGTCGTCCTAATTTTTCAGAATTTTTGGAGTTCCAGAAGCATTCGAAATAGTCAGAGTGCTACACATTGTTCTGTTTTAACAAATTCTATTTTCTTTGTGCCGTGTGCTTATTTGATGGCTCCGTGGTTTTCTTTGATGAGTCTTTGCCATAGAAAAGTTGGAATACAATAGATATTATGAATTGGTTTGATACAACACTTATAGTAGTGATTTATTATTCTTATACTAACGGATCTCACGAAGGTTTTGTTGAGTTTTGTGTGATTGAAGTTTTCAAGTTTTGGGTTATCTTACTGTAACACCCGGATGTAACTTGCCATATTTGTAACTCCAACTCTTGCCTTTTTCGGCTTTAAATTATGAGATTCCCTTCGTGGTTGGGTTTTGTCTTCGTTTTGCATTTTTTCCATGTCATGCATGTCATATCATGTCATCATGTGCATCTCATTTTGCATACGTGTTCGTCTCATGCATCAGAGCATTTTCCCCGTTGTCCGTTTTGCGATCCGATACTCCTACGTGCACCGGAGTGCCCCTCTTGTCTCTTTTCTTGAGCGGGTGTTAAACATTCTCGGAATGGACCGAGATTTTCCAAGCGGCCTTGGTACACCACCGGTAGACCGCCTGTCAAATTTCGTGCCATTTGGGGTCCGTTTGATACTCCAACGGTAACCGCGGAACCGCAAAGGCCTCGTGTGTGTTGCAGCCCAACACCCCTCCAAAACGGCCCAATAACCCATCCAATCCACTCCCATGTCCTCCGTCGTTGGATCAAGATCGTGTGGGCGAAAACTACACTCCATTTGGACACTCCTACCTCCTCCTAGCTATTAATATGTGCACCCCTCCTCCAAATTCGGGTCCAAACCCTAGATTTCTTCCCCGCCGCCGCCGGACACATCTCCCCACCGACGGACACGTCCGCCCGCCGCCGCCCGGCGAACCAAGAGCCGCGACGTGTCCCGCTGGCTCCTCA
>NC_057812.1:366580634-366607852 GCF_018294505.1 Triticum aestivum | reverse complement strand
CCGCGCTTCGCCCAGCGCCGCCGCCCGCCGACCCCGCGGCTCGCCGGCCTCCTCCGCCGCCCTCGAGCCTCGCCGGCGTCGTCTCCCTCTTCTCCGGCCACCGCAGTGCACAACTCCGGCCATCTCACTCCGGCCTTCCTCGGTTCGTGCGCCAAGACGAAACCCTAGATCTGGAGGTCTAAATTTCCACTAAGTCCCTTTTCTGCAACGTTGTATGCCCCTGTTCATCATGCCATAACTCCATGACTGTAGCTCCGTTTCATGCACATGATATATCAAAATGTTCATTGGGATATTATCCTCATTTCATTACATTATGGCATGCTTGTTTGAGTTCATCTTGATGTCCTAATCACTGATGCACGAGTGCTATAAATTGTTAGGTGCTGTTACTTATCAGAGTATGAGGAATTGTCATTTTTGTCACATTTATTGTGTGCTTCATATGGGCATGAGCTCTACATGTGTTTTGATCAATGCCATGCCATATTTACAGGGGTGCTTTCCATGTATTTTAGTGATCAATGTGGTGACTAGCACAAGCGTGCAAAGTAGCCTTCGTGATATTGCTGATTCCAGGGACTTAGGATTTTGCTAAGTCCTTCTGCTGTTATTTTTATGCCATGTAAACATGATGATACAGTGAGATCCATGCTTGTTTTGAGTATCTTAAGTCAGGGTGTTTTGGACATATGGTTATGCTCTATCCATACATGCCCCTATTTGCATTTATGGAGTGCCCTAGCATGTTGTAATTTTGCTCTACTTTTGCTATAAAATGTTCCTGGCAGATTGTTTACATGTTAATCAATTTTGCCATGGTTGTTGCTAGTGATCCGCACATGCTATGAACTTGCTCTTGCCATGGTTAGCTTCATGAACATGTCATCTTGCTGTAGATATGCTTGATTTGTCATGCAAGGATTTGTGATGAGTGATTTGAGCTCGCAAAGATGCCTTCATAATTCCGTTTATGCCATGCTCTGTTTTCTGCTAAGTCTGAAACTCTTAATAAAACTTGCTATGTTTACATGGGTGCCGTCATATCTTATGTGCCTATTTGGCTCATGATCAGTAAGGGATTTTTGTTCTATGCATTTATTAGAATCATGACATGCCTTAGTTTGATATGAAATGTTCCTCTAGCTTGTTGTTTGCTAGCTCTAAACATGGCTTCTTGATGTTATTCCTGGAATGTTAGTATTTTCACTAAGTCTGTGAAGCTGATATCTTTTGCACTTTTTCCATGCTTGTTTGAACCTGCTCTTGTGTGATTTAGCCGTAGCACAGTGTTCATGTTTTGTCAAGCATCTTGAGTACATCACTGCCATATGCTTTGTTGCTATGTTGGAGTGCAGTAGCTTAGTTTCTTGTTGCATTCTAGATGGCATCGTGCTGTTAATCGCAGAATTGTGCCATTCTTGTTTTGCTTGCCAATTGCAAACCGTGCATCCGTTTCCGGTGATCTTTATATCGATTTCGACCGAAATCATATCATCTTTCCAGTGACACACTTGGTTTTCCAAGTTCATGCCTTGTTCAATCTTTACCTTCCGGAGCATGCATACGCATTGCATATCATGTCTTGCATATCATGCGATGTATTGCATCATGTTGTTTGTGCATTGCACCGTGATTGATTGTTGGTCATTTGCTTGTGTTCTTGCTTTGGGTCGAGCCGGGAGACGAGTATGTGATCGAGGAACCTGTTGAGTATGCTAACGAGGATCACGCTTTCGTCAACTCTGAGAACTTTGCAGGCAAGATGGCCATACCCTCGAAATCACTTCTATCTTTGCTTGCTAGTTGTTCGCTCTACTACTATGCTGCGCTACCTACCACTTTCTATATCATGCCTCCCATATTGCCATGTCAAGCCTCTAACCCTCCTTTCCTAGCAAACCGGTGTTTGGCTATGTTACCGCTTTGCTCAGCCCCTCTTATAGCGTTGCTAGTTGCAGGTGAAGTTGAAGTTTGTTCCATGTTGGAACATGGATATTGTTGGGATATCATTATTATATCTTGTTTACTTTAATGCATCTATATACTTGGTGAAGGGTGGAAGGCTCGACCATATGCCTGGTGTTTTGTTCCAATCTTGCCGCCCTAGTTTCTATCATACCGGTGTTATGTTCCTTGATTTTACTCAACCCCTTGACATTTCGCCTTGAATAAAACTCCTCCAGCAAGGCCCAACCTTGGTTTTACCATTTGCCACCTAAGCCTTTTCCCTTGGGTTCCGTGGACTCAAGGGTCATCTTTATTTTAAACCCCCAGGCCAGTGCTCCTTTGAGTGTTGGTCCAAACTGGGCGATGTCCGGCGCCCCCTGGGCAACCAGGGTCTATGCCAACCCAACGTCTTGCCTATCCGGTGTGCCCTGAGAACGAGATACGTGCGGCTCCTATCGGGATTTGTCGGCACATCGGGTGGCTTTGCTGGTCTTGTTTTACCATTGTCAAAATGTCTTGTAACCGGGATTCCGAGTCTGATCGGGTCTTCCTGGGAGAAGGAATATCCTTCATTGATCGTGAGAGCTTGTGATGGGCTAAGTTGGGACACCCCTGCAGGGTTTTGAACTTTCGAAAGTCGTGCCCGCGGTTATGGGCAGATGGAAATTTGTTAATATCCGGTTGTAGGAAACTTGACACTTAACTTAATTAAAATGAATCAACCGTGTGTGTAGCCGTGATGGTCTCTTTTCGGTGGAGTCCGGGAAGAGAACACGGTATCGTGTTATGCTTGAACGTAAGTAGCTTCAGGATCACTTCTTGATCACTTTTAGCTTCCCGACCGTGCTTTGCTTCTCTTCTCGCTCTCTTTTGCGTAAGTTAGCCACCATATATGCTAGTGCTTGCTGCAGCTCCACCTCACTACCCTTTCCTACCCTTAAGCTTAAATAGTCTTGATCTCGCGGGTGTGAGATTGCTGAGTCCCCGTGACTCACAGATACTTCCAAACAGATGCAAGTGTCGACGATGCCAGTGCAGGGGACGCTACCGAACTCAAGTGGGAGTTCGACGAGGATTCGAGCCGTTACTATGTTTCTTTTCCGGATGATCAGTAGAGGAGCCCAGTTGGGACGATCGGGGACCTAACATTTGGGGTTGTCTTTCTTTATTTTGGTTCCGTAGTCGGACCTTGATTGTATTCTGGTTGATGTATGATATTTTTATGTATTGTGTGAGGTGACGATTGTAAGCCGACTCTTTATCCGTTTCTTATTCAGTACATGGAATGTGTAAAGATTACCCCTCTTGCGACATGCCTACCATGCGGCTATGCCTCTAAGTCGTGCCCCGACACGTGGGAGATATAGCTGCTTTGTGGGTGTTACACTTACGATGGATGAAGGAAGGATGGAAGAGCCTAATCTTGGGGATGCCCCGGCATCCCAAGCTATTATCCAAAAATGAGCAACCAACTAAGCTTGGGGATGCCCCCGAGTGGCATCCCCGCTTTCTTCCAATGACCATCGGTATTTTACTCGAAACTATATTTTTATTCGTCACATGATATGTGTTTTGCTTGGAGCATCTTGTATGATATGAGTCTTTGCTTGTTTTATTTTGTGTTTTAAGTCATCAATCCTTGCTGGACACACCTATTTGAGAGAGCCAAAATTATGTCATGACTTGTTAGAATTTATCTCTATGCTTCACTTAAATTTTTATGAGCTATGGACTTGCTCTAGTGCTTCACTTATATCTTTTTGAGCATGATGTGCTTTAGTATTTTTGAAGAAATGATCTCTTGCTTCACTTAGATTTATTTGAGAGTTAGTAAATTTTCAAGAAATTCTCTCTTGCTTCATTGAAATTAATTTGAGAGAAAAAAATTATTATGCTCATGATCTTCACTTATATTTGTTGGAGTTTGTCAAAAGCAATACATGAAAATTAGTCCCAAAGTGATAGATATCCAAGAAGGATATAATAAAAACTTTCATGATGATCATTGGACAAAATAAACTTGATTCTTAGTAATAGTTTTGAGATATGATGATGTGATATGTGAGTTATGTTGGTGAGTAAAATATGCTTTAGTAAGAATATCGGTGTTAAGGTTTGTGATTCCCTATGCAAGTACGAAAGTTAATAGTCATGCAATGAAATTACATCCTACTTATGGTGCATTACTCGGTGTTATTTATGCTTAATGCTTGCTTAAGAGATTATCTATTTCTTAGTTGGTCGCTTCCCAATCTTTTGCTAGCCTTCATTTTGCACTAAGTATGATCACTACTTGTGCATCCAAAACCTTTAACCCAATTTTGCCACATGAGTCCACTACATCTACCTATATGCGGTATTCTTTTGCCGTTCTAAGAAAATTTGCATGTGCCATCTCTAATTTTCAAAATAAACTTCTCTTTTGTGTGTTTGTTTCGCTCGCGGAGCGGTGAGGGGTGGCTAATATTTTCCATGCTAGATGTGTTATTCTCAAGATGAGTGTTTATTCACTTGTCATTGCACGAGAGTAAAGCAAAGGTATTAGGGATGCCCAGCCCCGCAATGCAAAAAAATTGAATTTACTTTATGTTTGTGCGAGTGTTTATTCACCTGGGCCTCCTGGCGCGCCCTGGTGGGTTGTTCTCTCGTCGGAGCACGCCCCAAGCACAGCCAGGGCCCATTAGGTGTCTTCTGGTCCCAAAAAAATCTCCATAAAGTTTCATTGTGTTTGCACTCCGTTTGGTATTGATTTCCTGCGATGTAAAAAACATGCAGAAAACAACAACTGGCACTTGGCAGTATGTCAATAGGTTAGTACCAAAAAATGATATAAAATTACTACAAAATGATTATAAAACATCCAAAATTGATAATATAACAACATGGAACAATCAAAAATTATAGATACGTTGGAGACGTATCAACGACTTTCGGTGCAAGTGGATCTTCATGGACGCCAAGCGCCTCCATGCTCGGCTGGAACTACCGACTGTGATGCCGACGAAGCTGGACCGATGGGCTCACAATAAGCTTACCGACCCCCGGGCAGTGCCGGTCCTGGAGAAGATGATGGCGGATCTGGAGGCGGAGAAGCTGACGAGGGCCATGCTTGTCAGGGAGTTCCTTACGCAGTGCCTAGCTCCGCTCCAGGCGCACTCGCGCCCCTTGTGGGGTCTCAAGGGCGTGGAAGACGACCTCTGGCTGCGCTCGAAAGACTTGACAGACGAGGAGCTGAGCAAGGCCTTGTGCACCTTGCTCGAGAAGGACTCTGGTGGTCTCCTGGAGCCCTAACTCCCGCTGTACCACCGCGATGACAAAGCGGAGGTGGCCGCCGCCATGCCTGTCTACAACGAGCGGGGCTTGTGCCGCTCAAGCTCCCCAACTCCCCGGTGCCGGTGTCCTCCGGCGAGAGCTCCGGCAAGGAGGGGAAGGGTGACCATGGAGGAGGTGGGGGAGACCTCTCCTCCACGGCAGAGCGAGCTCCTCCATGGCCTCTCTGATGATGATGATGCTGGTGACTGTCTGGCCGAGGGTTCCCCGCGCTCCGTCGGGGTCATCATGAGGTCCGGGGGCACCCCTCTGCGGAGGCTGGGGCGAGGGACCCCAAAGAAGGGCGAGGCATTGTTGCTTCCCCGGGGCGACGCCCCCACCTTGTCGCCTGTCGCCGCTGTTCCAGAGCCAGCTGCCATGCGCCCGGCTGATCCTGAGGGTGTGGCGAAGCCCGTGCTCAAGAAGCCCGTGGGTGCCGCTCTCCTGGAGAAGAGGAGGGTGTACATCGCTGATGACGAGTGAGTACTTTACCTTGTTTTTGCTTCCCATCCTTGATGTCGTGCTCACGATATTCTCCTCCTGGTGGCTAGGCTGAACCCAGTGGTGAAGAGGAGGAAGGAGGAGGCCAGGGCCTCCGAGGCTACGCGACCTGCCGTGGCCGCGATGACCCCGGTGCTGGCGGAAGGGGCCGCCTCGCGTTTGCCTGTGACGGAGCTTGTCCCTCGGAGCTCGGTGGCCAAGCCTCAAGAGGAGGCTATTTCCATGGTCAAGCAGACTCTAGGGGCACCCATCTCCGGTGCTCCTACGGGGGGTTCGAGGGCTCCGGAGCCCCATGTCGCCCTTGCTGCTGTAGCGGCACCGGTCCAGGCGCCGGTGCCGCCTCCTCCCCAAGTCCTTATGTTGGCGGACCATGGCTCCTCTGTTGTGCCCGATGCTTTGGAGGATGCTTTAGCCGCGCTAGATCGGCTCCTGACTGACCTTCAGGGCGCTGATCTGTGCGTGGTGACGGGGCGCCTGGGGCTGGTCTCGGGGTGGTTCCAAGTTGACTCGTCCGTCAGGACAGCCTGGGGCCAGGCCGAAGCTGTCGTCGTGCAAGGCAGGAGGGAGGCCAGCGAGGCCACGGTGGCTCGTGACACAGTGCTGACCGACGCAGCATTTGCCAAGGAGGGCTGCCGCATGATGGAGGCCGAGCTGAAGGACCTTCGCGACGAGCAGGCCGCCCGCACCCATCGGCTTGAGGAGCAGGAGGAGGAGCTGAAGGCCCGTGAGAGTGTGCTCACCGACCGCAACGCCGAGCTGGAGCAGGCAACCCAGGAACATGCCGGGAGCGGAGCCGCTTGGGGAAGCTGAAGGAGGAGACGGAGGTGGCCTAGGCATCCCATGCCAAGCTTGTCTCTGAGGAGAAGGCTCGGCTGGAGGCCATGGAGAAGTCCCTTGCCGCGGCTGAGTAGGCGGCCAACCCAGGTCATGACGCCTTCGTCTCCCTCGAGACGAGGTCCCGCGCGGCCCTGCAGGCCCTTTATGGGGAAGAGTACAAGGAGCCGCTGGCGACTCTGGAGGAAGGCCCCACCGGACTGCTCCCCAAGCTTGCCGCGTCGCTCGAGGGCATCATCGCAGGAGTGGGCCCCATGGTGGAGGAGGAGGCTCGCACACTTTTTACCTCGGCCGTGACGCACATCTTTAGCCACCTCCACCTTCGGGACCCCAACTTCAACCTCGGCGTGCTGCTGAACATGTGGCCCCTAAGCTCCGCAACGCCGCCGCCGAGGCCGTGGGGAAGCAGGTGGAGGCCCTAATGCAGAAGCTCCTCTACGTCGACCTCACGACCAGAGCTGGTGGCGAGGATGGCGGCATTGTTGTTGATGACGGGCCTCCCCAAGCGAGCGACAGCGGTGCCCAAGGCTGAAGATGAGGTTCGGAGGCGGCAGTTCCTCCTGTTTTAACCCTGCAACATTTACTGTGCCTCGTGGAGACATGGGACTTTCTACGTTGAGTCTTAAGAGACAATATGTTTTGTAATAATTTGCTAGGATTTCGCAATTCCTTTCCGCTTGCTTTAGTGTTTTGCGTCGGCAGGGTCCGGCCCCGCGCATACCTCAGCCGCCGTTGGGGCATCCGGATCACCAGGACGAGACCAAGGGGTGAGGGGCTACGTGACCTGATAGAGGCGAGGGTCCCGATCTTTCGATGAGATGATAACTATCGATTTGGTGGAGACGACTTTGACGATCCGACTACAAACGTGCACGACGTTGCGCCTTAGCAAGCGCTAAACCAACTCCGAAAGGTTATTGACCACACCGGAGCATGATCAACCTGACCACGAAGGTCTATTCCTGCAAACAATCAAAGAACAAGCAAGAATATGATTAAGAACTCTGAATATTGTGAATATGGATGAAGTATTTATAAAAGTGGGGTTTCATAAGCGGTCTTGGTCTGGTCGTTGGACACAAACGAAATACACGAAGTTGCAGCGATGGCTAACTTTTAACTAAATAAAACCCAAGTCTAAACGATGCCTTAAGGGCTATATTTATAGGGAAAAGAGAGGGGATTTTGTCCACCCTTGGCAAGGTGGGACTAAAACACCTCCTAAGTCGTTTCCCTACAATATGGACTCTAAAAATAGATTACATGGGCCTGGCCCAAAATAAGGTGGCGCAACACCAATAATAAGCTATGGACTAAATTTATGAAAGGCCATCTTGTATTTTTGTCCATCATCTTGTATGTCATCATGGTGGCTTCAAAGTCCGGAAATCTCCACTTGAACCTCTGTTTTTGTTCTCTTCGCACGCACCTTCATCTCCATGCTTGACCATGCTCCAATGTTCAACCTTCTTGTCCGTGCTAGGCCCTTCAATTGCAAGCAACACAAATGTATTTAAGTTAAGCAGCATCATATTCTCATGAACACTAGAAACATTACCAAGAAACGAAAGTACCTGATAATTTAATTGGTGTATCTGAGCTCTAGTAACTGTTCCAATAGGTAAAACAGTAGGGGATATGGGTATAACTGTGGTAGCCATGTCCTTATCATCCTCCCCTTCTCGAAAACAAAGCCGTCCTCGGCGTTGCTTAATCTGAAATCTGGCTAACAAAAGAGACAAGGTGTACACGTTGTATATGTATATGTCATCCATTTTCTCTGATCTCAATTGGGGCACATGTGACATAGTTATACAAGAGCACCCTTCAAAAGTCGTGAAATATAAAGCCAATATATTATCACAAGAAGTCAAAGGCATGAAAAAAATGCAAATCAGTTTGCACATATAAGTGAAGCTCTTATTCTTATCAAAAGATTGATAATGCTTATCATTAAACCATTCCAACATTGATGAACCATCACCAAGATTATAGGTCATATCAAAATGATTAAACATTGGCACAATTATTTTCAAACGTATTTGATCCAAATCTGATTTATTCCCTGATTCACTTGATTCTTTTGCATCGATAGTTAATTCAATGGGTTCACTCAAAATTGTTTGATCACATGGCAAAATCAAATCATCAACATAGTCCTCTAAAATAGCTGGTGTGATCAAAGTAGTGGGTAGCTCACCGCATGGTGCATTTGACTTGACAAGACATTCATCATACTCATGTGGAGGTGGAAGATTAATACCTTTGTCATTACCTCTTATGATCAACTCAGATGATGTAGGCACTCTCGGTGATGATCTGTCGCATGGTAGAGGTGATGTAGTCCTCACAACAACGGATGTGGTTGTCATAGTATGCCTAGTAGTTGAAGGGACAACCGTACCAACTCTTGGAATGTGCATCTCGCGCTTGTTCTCCTTGTGTACACGTCGTTTTATTTCCTGTTCAGCTTTGCAGGCAAGATGAAACAAATGGTTCATAGGATAACACTATTCATGAATTAGTATCTCCTGAATGTCACGATTTAATCCTCCCCAAAATCTATCCATAAAATCTTCTTCACTTTCTTCTAAAGAAGAATGCAGCAAGGTAGTTTGTAAAGTATCATAATATTTCGTTATGGTGTCACTACCTTGTTTTAAATGTTGCAACTTTTTGATCATGTCATGAGTATAATAAGCGGGAACGAATGTATGTCGCCTGGCAAGTTTCAAATCATCCCAAGTAGTAGGTATATCATTAGGGTGTAACCGACAATATTCACACCACCAAACTATAGCATAACCAGTGAAAGAATCAACCGCAACCTTAACTTTTTTACGTTCATCAAAATTATTGGAAGCAAATATATTATTTATGTCAAACTCCCATTCAATATATAAATCAGGTCTAAAACAGCCATTAAATGGTGGTATAGAAACATTAACCTAATCATGCGTATTTGGATGTTTGTGCACCTCTCGTGACAGTTGTGGTATTTGCATAGGTGGTGGCACGTCTCCCACGATCGACAAACCCCATGAATTTACTCTAGATCCTGTCAAGATTAGTAGAAATAAGAAACAAAATCCAAAATAATGTTCCTATGAACTACTGGAAAGTGATGATAAAACACTCACAGTATAGCAAATCAAAGTCTTACAAGTTCTTACCATGCAGCAGGTGGTGACTGGCAATCAGCGGTGTCAAATAACTCCAAGAGTTGGGTAAAGCGATTGCCAAGTGAACATATGTATGCACGATGTAGAAATATGTGGAGCTGGGTTGGCTTTATATATGTGGGAAAAATGCTACAACCACGTTAATTAATGCAAGCTGAAAACTCGTTTAAAGTGGTCGAGTGCTGGTCCTAAGCTAGACTGTAATAGAGACGCGAGCCTAAGACACAAGCAAAATTCACGATATGCCGCGAACCAAAGTGAAAATACTGAGTGCTAGATCAAAAGAGGATATACAAACAAGTAGTGCTAGCAAGCCACTTAACTTTTTTTTTGCCTCACAACGATCCAAGTAGTAGCACTAGTAGCCACTTGTACTTCTTTTTTTTTCTATCCAATGTCCATCGTGGGCTCCAGCCAACACACACGTTGGTGCAAACCTCCTCGTACTACTTTTTTTTATTAGTCACAAGGGATGTACAACAAATAGCTACAATGATCACTTTCCTCACGTGAATCAATGGATGGGACCCACAGCCAGAATAACCGGAGAAAAAAATACTAGATATATCTCAACCAAAATTATGTGATGCCTGAACTGTATCCACGAGGAAACCAGCGTGGACTACCAAAGAGCAACACTTCCTCCTTTTTTTTGTAATACTCTTATATCTCTCCGGGATGCACAGTTGCCAAAACAATTCTCCTTCTTTCCTTGTTTAAATCTCTCTCTCTTCCCAACGGAAAATCCCACCACGTATGCTTTTTTTTTCAAGGACAGGTCCAGACTTGGAAACCTCCAACGAAATCCTTTTTTTTTGGATCAAACGAATCTAGACTTTATCTCTTCAATGAACCACAACCAACCTTGCCATTTTTTTTTCAAGCGCCCGAACAAACGTGCCTATTATTTCCCCTACAAGTTAGCTGACCATGTATGCGCCCGACAGTTTTTTTTCTCCTCCAAACGAGCAAGGAAAATCTGATTTTTCTCCTTTCCTTTTAAATCTCTTTCTTTTTACCTCTTTTCTTTCCAATAACGCACGTTATTTCTTTCCGAACTCTACTAATTAAGTCTTGGCGGATGAGAGCTTGCCAAAAATGAATCTGGTAGTATTAGTACTCCTCACAGTTTCCAAAAAAAAACAATCCCAACAAGGCAACAATCCTTTAGATCGTCCTCTCTCTTTTTATTCTGATTCTTTCCAAAGTCAAACAACACACGTGGGAAGGATCACGTCCCAAATCCCAACAGATCTGCCACCCCCCTTTTTTTTGCTATTTTACCACGAAAAGAAATAGGGCACCAGAGCAAAAACGAATCTGCAATCAACTCTCTTTCCTATTCAAAGCTTTTCTTTCCTTATTATCTCTCAAAAACGTGTGGATCCACGTGGGCTGCTATTTTTTTTGGTAAACTCCGACCGCATCAACACTTTATTCCTTGTCAAACATTATCTCTTTCTTTTAGGCCGCAACAAACTTGCCTTTTATTCTGTTTTTTTAGATCCGAAGTTACCAAACTAGGAGCACACCACGTCTCCCTTTTCCTCTTTTTTTTTGTTTCCTTGTTTACCACGAACAAAGAGATTTATGGAAACAGATCGGCGCTTGTCTTTTTTTTCTTTGCGGATGATCCCTTCTTTCCGTAAAACAAGCCACGTGATGTTTCCAAATGAACTTGCCCTTTTTTCTTTCCTTATTTTGCGTGGAGAGACCGAACTGCAGTTTTTTTTCGCTTTCTTTTCAATCTTGCCGATCCACTCTTTTTTCCTTTCCCAAAATCCAACGTGGCTAACTAGTAGGAGTACTTTCCACACAAACCAACCGCACGTCAACCTTTCCTTGAAACCCAAACCGAATTTGCTTTTTTTACTTACAACATTCCAAGTAGTACTATATCTCTTCTTTGACCGAATCAAATCTGCCCTGATGATTTTTTTTTTGCAACGGATGGAAAGAACAAAGGTAGAGGCAGCACAATAACAGATGGAGGCGGCAATGGCAAAAAGGGTATAGATGCTCGTGATGGCGACAAACAAAATAAGCGGCAGCGGAATATGGTAATGAAGTGGATGATGGTGTATATGGAAGCGGCGTGAACAAAAACGTGATTAGAACTCGAAACTCTAAAAGTTTAGACACTAAACCAGCAACTCGACATGCGATGCAACCAAAAATTCAACAATGCAAAACTAAGTGATAATAGCGAAAGGCTTAGACTGTCTGGGACACGGATGAACTAATCTACAATTTTTTTGTGGCTTTTTCTTGGACTCTAGGTATGAAAACAGATGCAATTTAGACTACGAAAAACTGGAAATTCTCACCGAACAACCTGAAAACTGATACCACTTGATAGAGGCGAGGGTCCCGATCTTTCGATGAGATGATAACTATCGATTTGGTGGAGACGACTTTGACGATCCGACTACAAACATGCACGACGTTGCGCCTTAGCAATCGCTAAACCAACTCCAAAAGGTTATTGACCACACCGGAGCACGATCAACCTGACCACAAAGGTCTATTCCTGCAAACAATCAAAGAACAAGCAAGAATATGATTAAGCAATCTGAATATTGTGAATATGGATGAAGTATTTATAAAAGTGCGTTTCATAAGCGGTCTTGGTCTGGTCGTTGGACACAAACGAAATACACGAAGTTGCAGCGATGACTAACTTTTAACTAAATAAAACCCAAGTCTAAACGATGCCTTAAGGGCTATATTTATAGGGAAAAGAGAGGGGATTTTGTCCATCCTTGGCAAGGTGGGACTAAAACACCTCCTAAGTCGTTTCCCTACAATATGGACTCTAAAAATAGATTACATGGGCCTGGCCCAAAATAAGGTGGCGCAACATCAATAATAAGCTATGGACGAAATTTATGAAAGGCCATCTTGTATTTTTGTCCATCATCTTGTATGTCATCATGGTGGCTTCAAAGTCCGGAAATCTCCACTTGAACCTCTGTTCTTGTTCTCTTCGCACGCACCTTCATCTCCATGCTTGACCATACTCCAATGTTCAACCTTCTTGTCTGTGCTAGGCCCTTCAATTGCAAGCAACACAAATGTATTTAAGTTAAGCAGCATCATATTCTCATAAACACTAGAAACATTACCAAGAAACGAAAGTACCTGATAATTTAATTGGTGTATATGAGCTCTAGTAACTGTTCCAATAGGTAAAACAGTAGGGGATATGGGTATAACTGTGGTAGCCATGTCCTTATCATGACTTGTAAGGCCAATGAGTCATGATGCCCAGGGGTCCCCCTTGACGTACGAACAACCCTCAAGAAGGAGACATGAGTGTCATTTTTAGCGTTCCGCGTCGGTAGGGCACGCCCCCCCGCATACCCCAGCCGCCGTTGGGGCATCCAGATCACCAGGATGGGACCAAGGGGTGAGGGGCTATGTGACCAGTGAGGCCCCTGAGTTGCGATGCTCATGCGTCCCCCTTGACGTACGAATGGATCTCCATACCTTTCCTCGCTGGGCTTTCCCTCGGGAGGGACGCGAGAAGACAAGGTCTGATGGACCTGGTGAGGTAGTATACGCCAGGCGTGACCTGAGCATAGCCCCCATGCCCAGCCCGCTCATGCGACCTTCCCGAGGGGAAAGCAGTGCAGTGAGGCTGAGCAGCGAGCCTGATGGCTCTCCTGAGGTTAGTGCAGCCGCTAGGCTGCCCTCAGTTGTTTATTCACCAGCGCAGAGCATGATGCTTCCACTCTTGCACGGGCATAGCCGCTCCTCGACCGTGTTGTCCGCCAGCGCGGAGCATGGGGCTTCCACTGGTGCGTGGCTGGGAGCTCCCTCTGATGGGAGACTCCGGGGCGTGTACATCCCTGTCCTAGCACGTTGCTTGCACGATAGGACTGGAGGAGGTGTGTATGGGCACTTGTTGGTGTCCTAGGAACGGGGGGTCCCAGACCTGCCTGCCTGCGGCCCAGGGCGTTGATACAGGCAAAGGTGTCCCGTCTTTCGATGAGATGATGGATATCGCTTTGGTGGCAGTCGACTTTGATGATCCGACTACGAACGTGCGAGGACGTCGCGCCTTAGCAATCGCTAAACCAACTCCGAGAGGTTATTGACCACGCCGGAGCACGATCAACCTGACCACGAGGGTCTGTTTCCTACGAGCAAACGAAGAACAAGCAAGAAACTGAGATCGCAATCCAGATATTGCGAATATAAGATGAAAGCTTTATTGATCAAGGTGGGGTTCTATGACGCCTTTGTCTGGTCGTTGAACACAAACGAAGTACGCGAAGTTGCAGCTATGGCGAACTTTTAATCTAAACAAAACCCAAAGTCTAAACGGTGCCCTAAGGGCTGTATATATGGAGGAAGAGAGGGGGAATTTCGTGGCCCTTGGTGGAGGGGTCCGAAATCAACCCTATCTCTTGTTTCCCCACACATACGGACTCTAAAAATAGCCTATACTTATGTATTTCGAAATTACATGGGCCTGGCCCAATAAAAAGGTGACGCAGCACCTATAATAGCCTCGGGACGAAATTTATGAAGTGGCATCTTGTATATTTCGTCCAAGGCTTCATGCACCCATTATGGTGGCTTCAAAGTCCTGAAATCATCACTTGTAACTCCGTTCTTGTTCCCCTTGCGCATGGCATCATCTCCATGCTTGTTCTTGCTCCAATGTTCATCCTTCTCCAAGCTAGGCCCTTCATTTGTAAGCAAAACAAATGTATCCAATTTAGGCAGCATCATATTCTCATGAACATTAGAATCATTGCCAAGAAACGAAAGTACCTAATAATTTAATAGGCGTGCGCGAGCTCTAGTAATTGGTCCCGTATATGTAGCAGTAGGGGCTGTGGGTGTAACAATGGTATTGATGTCCTCATCATCCTCCCCTTCTTGAAATGAAGTCGTCCTCGACGGAAACTCATCTTCCTCACCCAAATAAGGCTTCAAATCTGCAATGTTAAAAGTGGGACTAACCCCAAAATCTGCAGGCAGCTCAAGTTTATATGCATTATCATTTATTTTCTCTAACACCTTAAAGGGACCATCAGCACGTGGCATTAGCTTTGATTTGCGCAAATCGGGAAATCTATCCTTACGCAAATGTAACCAAACAAGATCTCCAGGTGCAAACACAACATGTTTTCTACCCTTATCTCCAGCAAGTTTATATTTAGCATTCATACGCTCAATGTTTTCCTTAGTTAACTCATGCATTTTTAAAATCAATTCAGCACGTTGTTTAGCATCAAAATTAACCTTCTCCGAAGATGGAAGAGGCAACAAATCAATAGGTGCACGAGGTAGGAAACCATACACAACTTCAAAAGGGCACATCTTAGTAGTAGAATGCAATGAACGATTATATGCAAATTCAATATGAGGCAAGCATTCCTCCCACATTTTCTTATTATTCTTCAAAACAGCCCTAAGCATAGTAGACAACGTTCTATTGACTACTTCAGTTTGTCCATCAGTTTGGGGGTGACAAGTAGTACTAAAAAGCAGTTTAGTCCCCAACTTAGCCCATAAACATCTCCAAAAGTGGCTAAGAAATTTAGTATCACGATCTGAAACAATAGTATTTGGCACACCATGCAAGCGAATAATTTCACGAAAGAACAAATCAGCAACATTAACAGCATCATCGCTTTTATGACATGGTATAAAGTGTGCCATTTTCGAGAATCTATCCACGACAACAAATATGCTATCCCTCCCCTTCTTTGTTCGAGGTAAACCTAAAACAAAGTCCATAGATATATCCTCCCAAGGAACACTAGGTACAAGCAAAGGCATATATAAACCATGAGGACTGAGTCGTGACTTAGCTTTTTGACATGTAGTGCATCGAGCAATAAAACGCTCAACATCCCGTCTCATCTTTGGCCAAAAGAAATGTGTAGCAAGTACGTCCTCCGTCTTCTTCACGCCAAAGTGTCCCATTAATCCTCCTCCATGCGCCTCTTGCAACAACAAAAGACGAACGGAGCTAGCTGGAATGCATAGCTTGTTAGCACGAAACACAAATCCATCGTTAACGATGAACTTGTTCCACATTCTTCCTTCTTTACAATTCTGCATTACATCTTTAAAATCAGCATCATGCACATATTGATCTTTGACGGTCTCCAAACCAAATATTTTGAAGTCAAGTTGTGAAAGCATAGTATAGCGGCGAGACAATGCATCAGCAATAACATTCTCTTTTCCCTTCTTGTGTTTAATGACATAAGGAAAAGTCTCACTGAATTCAACCCATTTAGCATGTCTACGATTCAGTTTAGCTTGACTTTTAATATGTTTCAAAGATTCATGATCAGAATGTATAACAAATTCTTTGGGCCATAAATAATGTTGCCATGTTTCTAAAGTCCGAACAAGAGCATATAATTCTTTATCATAAGTAGAATAATTCAGACTAGGCCCACTCAATTTTTCAGAAAAGTATGCAACAGGTTTGCCATCTTGTAACAACACACCGCCTAATCCAATTCCACTAGCATCACATTCAAGCTCAAAAGTCTTATTAAAATCAGGAAGTTGGAGTAAAGGAGCATGTGTCAACTTATCTTTCAATACCGAGAAAGCTTCTTCCTGTGCGGTACCCCAAAGAAAAGGCACATCTTTCTTTGTAAGCTCATTGAGAGGTGCAGCAATGGTGCTGAAATCTCTCACAAAACGCCTATAGAATCCAGCGAGGCCAAGAAAACTCCTCACTTGTGTGACCGTTTTGGGTTGCGGCCAACTCTCAATAGCTTCAATCTTGGCTTTATCAACTTCACGGTCAGTGCAAAAGGTGCACTTCCCAAGGTTACCAAACAAATGTGCATCACGTAGAGCAATAAAAACAGCACGTAAATGTTCCAAATGTTCTTCCAAAGATCTGCTATAAATCAAAATGTCATCAAAGTAAACTACCACAAATCTTCCAATGAAAGCACGTAAAACTTCGTTCATTAATCTCATGAAAGTACTAGGTGCATTAGTTAACCCAAAAGGCATGACTAACCACTCGTATAATCCAAACTTAGTTTTGAATGCTGTTTTCCATTCATCTCCCAATTTCATACGAATTTGATGGTATCCACTACGCAAATCAACTTTGGAGAATATTGTAGAGCCACTCAATTCATCAAGCATATCATCTAGCCTAGGAATAGGATGACGATAACGAATAGTAATATTATTAATGCCTCTACAATCAACACACATACGTGATGTACCATCCTTTTTCGGCACTAGAATAATAGGAACAGCACAAGGACTAAGGGATTCGCGTATATAACCTTTGTCGAGAAGCTCTTGTACTTGACGCATAATCTCCTTCGTCTCCTCTGGATTGGTACGGTATGGTGCATGGTTTGGCAGTGAAGCACCGGGAATTAAGTCAATCTGATGCTCAATCCCTCGAATAGGCGGTAATCCCGGTGGCACGTCTTGTGGAAAGACGTCAGCGAACTCCTGCAAAATGTTAGTGACAGCAGGAGGCAAAGAGGAAGGCACGTCCTCGAATGAAAATAATGCCTCTTTGCACACAAAAGCATAGCAAACAGATTTGCTGAAATCTAGCTCATCAATATCAGATTTGGTGGCAAATAAACATGCACTTTTCAATTTAATTTCAGAAGCAACACTAGATGGTTTATTATTAGGCTTCATTTGTTGCTCAAATTCTTTTGCCACAATCTGATTTTCACTCTTATACGTCTCCTGTTTTGCTTTATTAGCTCTATTAATATCATCTTTCAAAATGGAATCAGGAGTCATAGGAAGCAAAGTAATATTTTTATCCTTATGAACAAGAGTATAGTGATTGTTTCTACCATGGTGTACAGAATTTTTATCAAATTGCCATGGTCTACCAAGTAATAAGGAACATGCTTGCATAGGTACCACATCACAATCAACATAATCAGCATATGTAGAGATAGTAAAATGCACACGAACAGTAGGTGTTACCTTAACCTTGCCGCTGTTGTTGAACCATTGGATGTAGTAAGGATGTGGATGTGGTCTTGTGGTGAGAGAAAGCTTCTCCACCATCTCCATGCTAGCCAAGTTGTTGCAGCTCCCTCCATCTATGATGACGCGCACAGAACGTTCCTTCAGAACTCCCTTGGTATGGAACAAATTGTGCCTCTGATTTTGCTCAGCTTGTGTGATCTGCACACTCAAAACACGTTGAGCAACTAAACATTCATACCTGTCAGCGTCTTCATGAGCCATGTATTGCGTCTCATGATCAGAATCATCTCCACCATGTTCTTCACGTGTAATAAGAGCCAAAGTCTCCTCATCATAGTCACTAGCGGACTCATATCCACCATCCGCGGTAGCAATCATCACACGCGGAGATTTGCATTCTCTCGCATAATGACCTCCTCCCATACAACGACGACAAATAATATCACTTGTGTGCCCTGTTGATGCCATGGAAGAAGAAGAACGCTGTGCAGGCCCCGCAGGTGCGCTCTTGGCAGATAATGGTGGTTGTGCCTGTTTTCTTGTATCACGGCTGGAGGTGGCACCGGATGGCGGTGCTGGTGCAGTTGAAGTAGAAGATGCACGTGGTGTCCATGATGAAGGTCGTCCTGCAGAAAAGTTAGTTCGCCCCAATGCTTGTCGATCCTGCACTTCACGTTCAGCTTTACAAGCAAGATGGAATAAACGAGTGATATTAGTATACTCCTTATAGTCTAGAATGGTCTGAATCTCTCTATTTAATCCACCCAGAAAACGTGCAAGCATAGCTTCATTCTTCTCAACAATACCACATCTAATCATGCCAGTTTGTAATTCCTGATAATATTCTTCTACAGATTTTTTCCCTTGTCTTAAACGCTGCAATTTTTGAAGCAATTCACGTTGATAATATGGTGGAACCCAACGCGTACGCATAGCATTTTCAAAGCAGCCCAAGTAGTTGGAATAGGATATAATCTACAATGTTCAGACCACCATACACATGCAAAACTAGTGAAAGCACAAACAGCAGCAGCAACTCGTCTCTCCTCAGGATATTGTAAACATGTAAATCATTGTTCAGTTTCTAACTCCCAAGTAAGATATATATCAGGAACATATCTACCCTCAAATGGTGGAATATTCAATTTCAGTTTAGGAATATGGACATTATCTCGTACCTGAGGTGGTGGTGCAGGCCTACCATTACGAATATATACCTGAGGTCGACCTGCTGGTGGTGGTACAGGTGGCTGCACGTAGTGCTGATTTTGATCAACCTCATCCTCATAATCTCCCACATAATCATCCTCCTCCGCATCAGCAGCAGGAGCCACAGAAGTATCAACAGCAGCACCAACAGTTTGGCCAAACGCAATAGGAACACGGCTTGCTCGGCGGAGGTCTGTTTCGTGATGTGGAGGTAGTCGTTGTTGTTGTTGTTGGAGAGGTGTGTTAGGTGCAGCGGGTGGTGGTGGTGGAAGACGCGCGAGCAATTCATTAAACTTGTTATCGAGCTTTGTTTCGAACGTCTTCTCAAGGCCAGTGATCTTCTCCATGGCCTCTTCAAAATTGTTCAGCACATCTTGCACCTGTTCAGTCATCATTTGCTAAAACTTATCATGAAGCTCCTTGTTCGATAAATTCTCCCAGTCAATCGCGTCGGCTTGTGATCCTGGCATGGTTAGCAGCAATAGAAACACACAAGAATATGATCCTACAGACTACGAACAAGTGGTGGTGGTGGGTGTCACAAATCCGTCAAGAAAAACTCAAATTCTTACCAGTTCTTACCCAGCAACAGGCGGTGATCGGCAACCGTTGTAGTCAAAACTCTCAAAGCTTGGATAGAGCGATTACCAGGGAGAGTCAAACGCACGACGTAGATGTATGTGGAGCTGGGAAGGCTTATAATATGGTAGCAAAAAGGGTCAGCAATAATCAATTCAGAGATGCGAAGTTGAATAAACGCTCAACGACGGTACTGTGCTGGTCCTAGGCTAGACTGTGCTAGAGACGCGAGCCTAGAACACCAACAAAATCACGGCGCGGCACGTAAACAAGGGAGGAGCACACTCTGAATTTTTTTCTCTTTTTTTTGCACTTTTTTTCCTCTTTTTTTTTTGCTCCGCAGCAAATTTTTTTCGAAAAAGTCTACAAATGGTCTAAAAACTGCCTAGCTAGAATTTTCTAGACTTAGTTTTTTTTTTGAAATTGGAACTATTTTTCTTCTGCGGATGGCTCGGAAGTTGGGGAGTCCTTCTCTGTCACGACTCGGAGTATCGCGTGATCTGGAAATCGAGAACAATGCAACAATTACTGGACTCGGACTAGGACTGGTGGCGGAGATGAATGTGGTGGAACTCGGACTGGTGGTGGAGATGAATCTGGTGGAACACGGACAGGTGGCGGATATATGTTGCAGGTGAACTCGGATTGGCGTGATGGCGGCGGATATGTGGTGGCGTATATGGATTCGGATTGGCGGTGAATATGTGGTGGTGGTATATGGCAACAATGACGATGATGATGCGGTGGTGATATATGGCAGCGGCGACGTGACAACCTGTGAACATAACTCGAAACTCTAAAAGGCTAGACGCTAAGACCAGCAACTGGACACGACGATGCAACCGCAAATTCAACAAAGCAAATACAGAAAAGATTATGCAAGGCTCAGATTGGTTCGGATGGGATGAACTAACCCTAATTTTTTTTGGCTTTTTCGTGGACTATAGGTATGAAGAACAGACTCGATCTAAACTACGAAAAACTGTAAAATCCCACCGAGCAACCTGGAAATCTAATACCACTTGATACAGGCAAATGTGTCCCGTCTTTCGATGAGATGATGGATGTCACTTTGGTGGCAGTCGACTTTGACGATCCGACTACGAACGTGCGAGGACGTCGCGCCTTAGCAATCGCTAAACCAACTCCGAGAGGTTATTGACCACGCCGGAGCACGATCAACCTGACCACGAGGGTCTGTTTCCTGCGAGCAAACGAAGAACAAGCAAGAAACTGAGATTGCAATCTGGATATTACGAATATAAGATGAAAGCTTTATTGATCAAGGTGGGGTTCTGTGACGCCTTTGTCTGGTCGTTGAACACAAACGAAGTACGCGAAGTTGCAGCTATGGCGAACTTTTAATCTAAACAAAACACAAAGTCTAAACGGTGCCCTAAGGGCTGTATATATGGAGGAAGAGAGGGGGAATTTCGTGGCCCTTGGTGGAGGGGTCCGAAATCAACCCTATCTCTTGTTTCCCCACACATAAGGACTCTAAAAATAGCCTATACTTATGTATTTCGAAATTACATGGGCCTGGCCCAATAAAAAGGTGACGCAGCACCTATAATAGCCTCGGGATGAAATTTATGAAGTGGCATCTTGTATATTTCGTCCAAGGCTTCATGCACCCATTATGGTGGCTTCAAAGTCCTGAAATCATCACTTGTAACTCCGTTCTTGTTCCCCTTGCGCATGGCATCATCTCCATGCTTGTTCTTGCTCCAATGTTCATCCTTCTCCAAGCTAGGCCCTTCATTTGTAAGCAAAACAAATGTATCCAATTTAGGCAGCATCATATTCTCATGAACATTAGAATCATTACCAAGAAACGAAAGTACCTGATAATTTAATTGGCGTGCGCGAGCTCTAGTAATTGGTCCGGTATATGTAGCAGTAGGGGCTGTGGGTGTAACAATGGTATTGATGTCCTCATCAGGCGTGGCTCCACGAGCGGCCTGGTACGACCCATCTTCATCAACCAAGGCTCAAGACCCTCGCGAGGCGGACGACACAAGATCTCCTTAGGGGCAGCCTCACTAGGCTGGCTCGCAAGGAGCGGAGAGATCAAGGCAAGGGACACCTTGTGAGGTTTCCGTGACATGAGCCATGATGACCAAGGCCAGGCGGGCGCTAGCAGGTGTAGAGTGCCAGTTTCCTCTTTGGTGCTAAAGAGGCAGGCGCAGGCGAGGAATCCCGAGGCGTCAGGCAAAGGTTTCCATATCGGTGCAACGAGACCAAGACCAGCAGGACAGAAAGACGGAGGTCACCATGGAGCCCACGATGGCGTCACCACCAGAGCCTTTGGCAGGCGAAGACCACCTTTTGTCAGGATAACTTGTACTCGTTGTCCCCCTTCAAACTGGTTGTCGTGGGATCCCTTCCCGCCTAATATTTGGGGAGAGGACCCGGGCCTCTATAAATAGGGCTAGCCACCACCATAGTCAGGGAGCTCATCTAGAGACGGATCATTCAGATCATCCCCTACCGCACAAGCTCTTCGAGCTCAAGAACACCTCTCCTCAGGAGGATGTTCTTCCCTTGTTATTGTTCATCCCCCGCATACAAGGCAATCCACCACACCACACTAGAGTAGGGTATTACACCGCAACGGTGGCCCAAACCTGTATAAACCCTTATGTCCTTTGTTCCTTGGGTTCGGCGAGCTAGGCTTTGAGATCGTTGGGAGAGCGTGAGCTGGGGGGAGAGATCTTCGTGCGCACCCGAGTGATCGAACCTCAAGGGTTTGCTGGAACCCGTAATCCGACATTTGGCGCGCCAGGTAGGGGTGCGCTGAGGTTTTCTTTCCCATCGACTATTCCACTGTCGCCCCGCATCTCCGATGTCTGATGATCCAAGTACCCAGGCCGACCACTAGGCGGCCCGGCCAGCTCGAGCACCTCCATCCATTCCAGAAGACCTCAACTTCACACTCCAGGCGGCCCGCGCGCCGCCCAGCACCCACGGACGCGGGCAGCGCGGATCGACGTCCGCCACCCTCGCGTCGTGGTGCGCGCGGGCCGCCGCAAGATCCGCAAGCTACGCTGTAGCAACGGCGCCACACACCCGACAGGAACAAGCGAACATGTGAGCCGCGCTTGTGGTGGCGCGAGAGCTGCTGCAGTGCCGGCTGATGGAGAGCGGCCACAACGCGTTGCTGGAACGCGTCGCCGAGCTATTGGATGCTGCGGCCAGGCGTACACCGCCTTTCTACTCCCTACTCACATCTCAAATTGTGGCCAGGTCACACGACGGGCCTCGTTGCGCCCACGCTTTCCCAGGTGCACCAGGAGGGCTTGCCAGCGTTAGCACGACCGGTGGTATCGGACGTCCGGCCGCGCCCTTGCCTTCCCCGTGTGGCATAGCTGCGGGTGTTGCTCCTCACAGTCCCAATCGAGCGCCACCCCACAACCACTAGGAAGGCGCGCCGGGCTCACCGGTGTGGGGTACTGCGTGCCTCGACGGAGGTTCCGGCGAGGCAGCTCAGGAAGCCTATGTGCCCCGCATGGTGGATCAGGAGTACACACCAGAGGACGACCCCTGCACATTCCATGAGCCGGGCTGGGAAGAAGATATGCTGGAGGCCGACGCCTTCTACGAGCCACCCAGGAGCCTCGCCGACCCAGCCGATGACAACCACCCCAGAGTACCACTGATATCTCAGGAGCAGGCTTATGCTAACCATGGGTCGAAGGTGGACCGAGCTGCAGCGGTGGATGGCGACCCCAGTGCTGCAGCCCCACCCCAGTGAGGGGCGATGCACTGGGTGCTGCACAGAAGGGGTCCGGAGCAAGGCCCTCCCGCATGTCACGCGGGCCAAGGCGCTACCCGGAGGTAGGTCCTCTGCCGGGGAGGCGTCGGCGAGCCCTCCCCCCGGCAGAGGGCCCGTGGTCATTGAGGGCACCGCTGGCGTCCCCTTAGCCCCTTGGCCTCGTCCTGGTTTCCGGACGCCCCAATGGTGGTCGAGGGTGGCGCAAGGCGGGGCCCTCGTCTGTCAATATGAAGCAAGGCTCGCGCCTGTGAAGGTCTCCTCCCGTGACACTCTCACCTAATAATGAGTGGGGCTGTACACGCCCCGAAGTCTCGGGAGAGCCGCCCTCGGGCCTTGGGGGCTCCCGCCCACGTCCTAGTGGAAGCACCATGCTCAGTGCTAGCCGTTGACACTGTCCCCCAATCACTAAGCTCACAGTCAGCAAAGGCACTAGGCTCCGCGCTGGTGAGAAGACAAGAAGACTAGCTAGGTGCCGGACGCGCCTTTTGCTTTCAACCCCTTTCTCTGTAGCTCGATTTGCTAACTTTTGGATTTGAACTCGCAGTCGTATTTTCGTTGATAAAGCATGGGGGCATCTTTTCTCATTCGTGTTGATTTCTTGAGTTTTCCGGCTCCATGCCTTGTTCCGAGACCGGCGCCTACTGCCCTTTCCTCACGAGCGCCTCACGAGCGGGGACTGGGCGTGGTATGCACGCGCATCTCATCGCGATCTAACACTCGTCTCTCAACGTCTTCTTAGGCGGACCGGTGAGCTCCGCAAAAGCCCGAAATCTCGCAAGTCCGCAGAGGACTCCCCTCAGGAGAACTACACATCGACAACCACAAAGACAATCTGGGGCCCGCCTAGACTGAGGTAACTTACTGTGGCGGGCACGTGGAGGAACTTGGGAACTCGCTAAAGCACGCCTTAAGTCCGGCTCAAGGAATAGAACAATAGTCTGATTACATGAGGGGCTCCCCCTCCCCAAAATGCACTCACATCGTCGAAGGCCATGCCCAAGCTTTTTGCGCGCGAGTTCAGAACAAGGATTGTGGGCTCAATCAGACATGTCACTCGCAACATCTTCTGAATCGCTCCCGGACACGCTGCCGGTGTTGTCGCCAGCGTCGTCTTCACCATCATCGACCACGTCACCTTCATCCACCACGACCACCACATCATCATCATCGGAGCGAAAGCTCTGACCAGAGAATCGAAGTTATCATTCACCCAGCGTGCCTGGTCGCCCCGAATAGCCCCGGGGACTAGGGCGATGGCGGCGTCGAAGTGGAAGTTGGGGTCTGATAGAGGCGGGGTGTCCTGTCTTTCGATGAGATGATGGATATCGCTTTGGTGGAAGTCGACTTTGACGATCCGACTACGAACGTGCGAGGACGTCGCGCCTTAGCAATCGCTAAACCAACTCCGAGAGGTTATCGACCACGCCGGAGCACGATCAACCTGACCACGAGGGTCTGTTTCCTGCGAGCAAACGAAGAACAAGCAAGAAACTGAGATTGCAATCTGGATATTGCGAATATAAGATGAAAGCTTTATTGATCAAGGTGGGGTTCTGTGACGCCTTTGTCTGGTCGTTGAACACAAACGAAGTACGCGAAGTTGCAGCTATGGTGAACTTTTAATCTAAACAAAACCCAAAGTCTAAACGATGCCCTAAGAGCTGTATATATGGAGGAAGAGGGAGGGAATTTCGTGGCCCTTGGTGGAGGGGTCCGAAATCAACCCTATCTCTTGTTTCCCCACACATACGGACTCTAAAAATAGCCTATACTTATGTATTTCGAAATTACATGGGCCTGGCCCAATAATAAGGTGACGCAGCACCTATAACAACCTCGGGACGAAATTTATGAAGTGGCATCTTGTATATTTCGTCCAAGGCTTCATGCGCCCATTATGGTGGCTTCAAAGTCCTGAAATCATCACTTGTAACTCCGTTCTTGTTCCCCTTGCGCATGCCATCATCTCCATGCTTGTTCTTGCTCCAATGTTCATCCTTCTCCAAGCTAGGCCCTTTATTTGTAAGCAAAACAAATGTATCCAATTTAGGCAACATCATATTCTCATGAACATTAGAATCATTACCAAAAAACGAAAGTACCTGGTAATTTAGTTGGCGTGCGCGAGCTCTAGTAATTGGTCCAGTATGTATAGCAGCAGGGCCCGTGGGTGTAACAATTGTATTGATGTCCTCATCATCCTCCCCTTCTTGAAATGAAGTCGTCCTCGACGGAAGTTCATCTTCCTCACCCAAATAAGGCTTCAAATCTGCAATGTTAAAAGTGGGACTAACCCCAAAATCTGCAGGCAGCTCAAGTTTATATGCATTATAATTTATTTTCTCTAACACCTTAAAGGGACCATCAGCCCGTGGCATGAGCTTTGATTTGCGCAAATCAGGAAATCTATCCTTACGCAAATGTAACCAAACAAGATCTCCAGGTGCAAACACAACATGCTTTCTACCCTTATCTCCAGCAAGTTTATATTTGGCATTCATACGCTCAATGTTTTCCTTAGTTAACTCATGCATTTTTAAAATCAATTCAGCACGTTGTTTAGCATCAAAATTAATCTTCTCCGAAGATGGAAGAGGCAACAAATCAATAGGTGCACGAGGTAGGAAACCATACACAACTTCAAAAGGGCACATCTTAGTAGTAGAATGCAATGAACGATTATAAGCAAATTCAATATGAGGCAAGCATTCCTCCCACATTTTCTTATTACTCTTCAAAACAGCCCTAAGCATAGTAGACAATGTTCTATTGACTACTTCAGTTTGGCCATCAGTTTGGGGGTGACAAGTAGTACTAAAAAGCAGTTTAGTCCCCAACTTAGCCCATAAACATCTCCAAAAGTGGCTAAGAAATTTAGTATCACGATCTGAAACAATAGTATTTGGCACACCATGCAAGCGAATAATTTCACGAAAGAACAAATCAGCAACATTAACAGCATCATCGCTTTTATGACATGGTATAAAGTGTGCCATTTTCGAGAATCTATCCACGACAACAAATATGCTATCCCTCCCCTTCTTTGTTCGAGGTAAACCTAAAACAAAGTCCATAGATACATCCTCCCAAGGAACGCTAGGTACAGGTAAAGGCATATATAAACCATGAGGATTGAGTCGTGACTTAGCTTTTTGACATGTAGTGCAGCGAGCAATAAAACGCTCAACATCCCGTCTCATCTTTGGCCAAAAGAAATGTGTAGCAAGTACGTCCTCCGTCTTCTTCACGCCAAAGTGTCCCATTAATCCTCCTCCATGCGCCTCCTGCAACAACAAAAGACGAACAGAGCTAGCTGGAATGCATAACTTGTTAGCACGAAACACAAATCCATCGTTAACAACAAACTTGTTCCACATTCTTCCTTCTTTACAATTCTGCATTACATCTTTAAAATTAGCATCATGCACATATTGATCTTTGATGGTCTCCAAACCAAATATTTTGAAGTCAAGTTGTGAAAGCATAGTATAGCGACGAGACAATGCATCAGCAATAACATTTTCTTTTCCCTTCTTGTGTTTAATGACATAAGGGAAAGTCTCAATGAATTCAACCCATTTAACATGTCTACGATTCAGTTTAGCTTGACTTTTAATATGTTTCAAAGATTCATGATCAGAATGTATAACAAATTCTTTGGGCCATAAATAATGTTGCCATGTTTCTAAAGTCCGAACAAGAGCATATAATTCTTTATCATAAGTAGAATAATTCAGACTAGGCCCACTCAATTTTTCAGAAAAGTATGCAACAGGTTTGCCATCTTGTAATAACACACCTCCTAATCCAATTCCACTAGCATCACATTCAAGCTCAAAAGTCTTATTAAAATCAGGAAGTTGGAGTAAAGGAGCATGTGTCAACTTATCTTTCAATACCGAGAAGGCTTCTTC
>NC_057812.1:366565155-366580556 GCF_018294505.1 Triticum aestivum | reverse complement strand
TGGAGTAACAACATAGCCAAGAAAAGATACTCGGTCGGTGCAAAAGGTGCACTTCCCGAGGTTACCAAACAAACGTGCATCACGTAGAGCAATAAAAACAGCACGTAAATGTTCCAAATGTTCTTCCAAAGATCTGCTATAAATCAATATGTCATCAAAGTAAACTACCACAAATCGTCCAATGAAAGCACGTAAAACTTCGTTCATTAATCTCATGAAAGTACTAGGTGCATTAGTTAACCCAAAAGGCATGACTAACCACTCATATAATCCAAACTTAGTTTTAAATGCTGTTTTCCATTCATCTCCCAATTTCATACGAATTTGATGGTAGCCACTACGCAAATCAACTTTGGAGAATATTGTAGAGCCACTCAATTCATCAAGCATATCATCTAGCCTAGGAATAGGATGACGATAACGAATAGTAATATTATTAATGCCTCTACAATCAACACACATATGTGATGTACTATCCTTTTTCAGCACTAGAATAATAGGAACAGCACAAGGACTAAGGGATTCCCGTATATAACCTTTGTCGAGAAGCTCTTGTACTTGACGCATAATCTCCTTCGTCTCCTCTGGATTGGTACGGTATGGTGCACGGTTTGGCAGTGAAGCACCGGGAATTAAGTCAATCTGATGCTCAATCCATCGAATAGGCGGTAATCCCGGTGGCACGTCTTGTGGAAAAACGTCAGCGAACTCCTGCAAAATGTTAGTGACAGCAGGAGGCAAAGAGGAAAGCACGTCCTCGAATGAAAATAATGCCTCTTTGCACACAAAAGCATAGCAAACAGATTTGCTGAAATCTAGCTCATCAATATCAGATTTGGTGGCAAATAAACATGCACTTTTCAATTTAATTTCAGAAGCAACACTAGATGGTTTATTATTAGGCTTCATTTGTTGCTCAAATTCTTTTGCCACAATCTGATTTTCACTCTTATTCTTCTCCTGTTTTGCTTTATTAGCTCTATTAATATCATCTTTCAAAATGGAATCAGGAGTCATAGGAAGCAAAGTAATATTTTTATCCTTATGAACAAGAGTATAGTGATTGTTTCTACCATGGTGTACAGAATTTTTATCAAATTGCCATGGTCTACCAAGTAATAAGGAACATGCTTGCATAGGTACCACATCACAATCAACATAATCAGCATATGTAGAGATACTAAAATGCACACGAACAGTACGTGTTACCTTAACCTTGCCGCTGTTGTTGAACCATTGGATGTAGTAAGGATGTGGATGTGGTATTGTGGTGAGAGAAAGCTTCTCCACCATCTCCATGCTAGCCAAGTTGTTGCAGCTCCCTCCATCTATGATGACGCGCACAGAACGTTCTTTCACAACTCCCTTGGTATGGAACAAATTGTGCCTCTGATTTTGCTCAGCTTGTGTGACCTGCACACTCAAAACACGTTGAGCAACTAAACATTCATACCTGTCAGCGTCTTCAGGAGCCATGTATTGCGTCTCATGATCAGAATCATCTCCACCATGTTCTTCACGTGTAATAAGAGCCAAAGTCTCCTCATCATAGTCACTAGCGGACTCATATCCACCATCCGCGGTAGCAATCATCACACGCGGAGATTTGCATTCTCTCGCATAATGACCTCCTCCCTTACAACGACGACAAATAATATCACTTGTGTGCCCTGTTGATGCCATGGAAGAAGAAGAACGCTGTGCAGGCCCCGCAGGTGCGCTCTTGGCAGATAATGGTGGTTGTGCCTGTTTTCTTGTATCACGGCTGGAGGTGGCACCGGATGGAGGTGCTGGTGCAGTTGAAGTAGAAGATGCACGTGGTGTGATAGAGGCAAAGGTGTCCCGTCTTTCGATGAGATGGTGGATTTCGCTTTGGTGGAAGTCGACTTTGACGATCCGACTACGAACGTGCGAGGACGTCGCGCCTTAGCAATCGCTAAACCAACTCCGAGAGGTTATTGACCACGCCGGAGCACGATCAACCTGACCACGAGGGTCTGTTTCCTGCGAGCAAACGAAGAACAAGCAAGAAACTGAGATTGCAATCTGGATATTGCGAATATAAGATGAAAGCTTTATTGATCAAGGTGGGGTTCTGTGACGCCTTTGTCTGGTCGTTGAACACAAACGAAGTACGCGAAGTTGCAGCTATGGCGAACTTTTAATCTAAACAAAACCCAAAGTCTAAACGATGCCCTAAGGGCTGTATATATGGAGGAAGAGGGGGGAATTTCGTGGCCCTTGGTGGACGGGTCCGAAATCAACCCTATCTCTTGTTTCCCCACACATACGGACTCTAAAAATAGCCTATACTTATGTATTTCGAAATTACATGGGCCTGGCCCAATAATAAGGTGACGCAGCACCTAAAATAGCCTCGGGACGAAATTTATGAAGTGGCATCTTGTATATTTCGTCCAAGGCTTCATGCACCCATTATGGTGGCTTCAAAGTCCTGAAATCATCACTTGTAACTCCGTTCTTGTTTTCCTTGCGCATGCCATCATCTCCATGCTTGTTCTTGCTCCAATGTTCATCCTTCTCCAAGCTAGGCCCTTCATTTGTAAGAAAAACAAATGTATCCAATTTAGGCAGCATCATATTCTCATGAACATTAGAATCATTACCAAGAAACGAAAGTACCTGGTAATTTAGTTGGCGTGCACGAGCTCTAGTAATTGGTCCAGTATGTATGGCAGCAGGGGCTGTGGGTGTAACAATTGTATTGATGTCCTCATCATTGATCTTTGATGGTCTCCAAACCAAATATTTTGAAGTCAAGTTGTGAAAGCATAGTATAGCGACGAGACAATGCATCAGCAATAACATTTTCTTTTCCCTTCTTGTGTTTAATGACATAAGGGAAAGTCTCAATGAATTCAACCCATTTAGCATGTCTACGATTCAGTTTAGCTTGACTTTTAATATGTTTCAAAGATTCATGATCAGAATGTATAACAAATTCTTTGGGCCATAAATAATGTTGCCATGTTTCTAAAGTCCGAACAAGAGCATATAATTCTTTATCATAAGTAGAATAATTCAGACTAGGCCCACTCAATTTTTCAGAAAAGTATGCAACAGGTTTGCCATCTTGTAATAACACACCTCCTAATCCAATTCCACTAGCATCACATTCAAGCTCAAAAGTCTTATTAAAATCAGGAAGTTGGAGTAAAGGAGCATGTGTCAACTTATCTTTCAATACCGAGAAGGCTTCTTCCTGTGCGGTACCCCAAAGAAAAGGCACATCTTTCTTTGTAAGCTCATTGAGAGGTGCAGCAATGGTGCTGAAATCTCTCACAAAACGCCTATAGAATCCAGCGAGTCCAAGAAAACTCCTCACGTGTTTGACCGTTTTGGGCTGCGGCCAACTCTCAATAGCTTCAATCTTGGCTTTATCAACTTCAATTCCCTATGGAGTAACAACATAGCCAAGAAAAGATACTCGGTCGGTGCAAAAGGTGCACTTCCCGAGGTTACCAAACAAACGTGCATCACGTAGAGCAATAAAAACAGCACGTAAATGTTCCAAATGTTCTTCCAAAGATCTGCTATAAATCAATATGTCATCAAAGTAAACTACCACAAATCGTCCAATGAAAGCACGTAAAACTTCGTTCATTAATCTCATGAAAGTACTAGGTGCATTAGTTAACCCAAAAGGCATGACTAACCACTCATATAATCCAAACTTAGTTTTAAATGCTGTTTTCCATTCATCTCCCAATTTCATACGAATTTGATGGTAGCCACTACGCAAATCAACTTTGGAGAATATTGTAGAGCCACTCAATTCATCAAGCATATCATCTAGCCTAGGAATAGGATGACGATAACGAATAGTAATATTATTAATGCCTCTACAATCAACACACATACGTGATGTACCATCCTTTTTGGGCACTAGAATAATAGGAACAGCACAAGGACTAAGGGATTCGCGTATATAACCTTTGTCGAGAAGCTCTTGTACTTGACGCATAATCTCCTTCGTCTCCTCTGGATTGGTACGGTATGGTGCACGGTTTGGCAGTGAAGCACCGGGAATTAAGTCAATCTGATGCTCAATCCCTCGAATAGGCGGTAATCCCGGTGGCACGTCTTGTGGAAAAACGTCAGCGAACTCCTGCAAAATGTTAGTGACAGCAGGAGGCAAAGAGGAAGGCACGTCCTCGAATGAAAATAATGCTTCTTTGCACACAAAAGCATAGCAAACAGATTTGCTGAAATCTAGCTCATCAATATCAGATTTGGTGGCAAATAAACATGCACTTTTCAATTTAATTTCAGAAGCAACACTAGATGGTTTATTATTAGGCTTCATTTGTTGCTCAAATTCTTTTGCCACAATCTGATTTTCACTCTTACTCTTCTCCTGTTGTGCTTTATTAGCTCTATTAATATCATCTTTCAAAATCGAATCAGGACTCATAGGAAGCAAAGTAATATTTTTATCCTTATGAACAAGAGTATAGTGATTGTTTCTACCATGGTGTACAGAATTTTTATCAAATTGCCATGGTCTACCAAGTAATAAGGAACATGCTTGCATAGGTACCACATCACAATCAACATAATCAGCATATGTAGAGATACTAAAATGCACACGAACAGTACGTGTTACCTTAACCTTGCCGCTGTTGTTGAACCATTGGATGTAGTAAGGATGTGGATGTGGTCTTGTGGTGAGAGAAAGCTTCTCCACCATCTCCATGCTAGCCAAGTTGTTGCAGCTCCCTCCGTCTATTATGACGCGCACAGAACGTTCCTTCACAACTCCCTTGGTATGGAACAAATTGTGCCTCTGATTTTGCTCAGCTTGTGTGACCTGCACACTCAAAACACGTTGAGCAACTAAACATTCATACCTGTCAGCGTCTTCAGGAGCCATGTATTGCGTCTCATGATCAGAATCATCTCCACCATGTTCTTGACGTGTAATAAGAGCCAATGTCTCCTCATCATAGTCACTAGCGGACTCATATCCACCACCCTCGGTAGCAATCATCACACACGGAGATTTGCATTCTATCGCATAATGACCTCCTCCCTTACAACAACGACAAATAATATCACTTGTGTGCCCTGTTGATGCCCTGGAAGAAGAAGAACTCTGTGCAGGCCCGGCAGGTGCGCTCTTGGCAGATAATGGTGGTTGTTCCTGTTTTGTATCACGACTGTAGGAGGCACCTGATTGAGGTGCTGGTGCAGTTGAAGTAGAAGATGCACGCGGTGTCCATGATGAAGGTCGGCCTGCAGAAAAGTTAGTTCGCGCCAATGCTTGTCGATCCTGCACTTCACGTTCAGCTTTACAAGCAAGATGGAATAAACGAGTGATATTAGTATACTCCTTATAGTCTAGAATGGTCTGAATCTCTCTATTTAATCCACCTAGAAAACGTGCAAGCATAGCTTCATTCTCCTCAACAATACCACATCGAATCATGCCAGTTTGTAATTCCTGATAATATTCTTCTACAGAATTTTTTCCTTGTCTTAAACGCTGCAATTTTTGAAGCAATTCACGTTGATAATATGGTGGAACCCAACGCGTACGCATAGCAGTTTTCAAAGCAGCCCAAGTATTTGGAATAGGATATAATCTACAATGTTCAGACCACCATACACATGCAAAACTAGTGAAAGCACAAACAGCAGCAGCAACTCGTCTCTCCTCAGGATATTGTAAACATGTAAATCATTGTTCAGTTTCTAACTCCCAAGTAAGATATATATCAGGAACATATCTACCCTCAGATGGTGGAATATTCAATTTCAGTTTAGGAATATGGACATCATCTCGTACCTAAGGTGGTGGTGCAGGCCTACAATTACGAATATATACCTGAGGTCGACCTGCTGGTGGTGGTGCTGGTGGTTGCACGTAGTTCTGATTTTGAGCAACCTCATCCTCGTAATCTCCCACATAATCATCCTCCCCCGCATCAGCAGCAGGAGACACAGAAGTATCAACAGCAGCACCAACAGTTTGGCCAAACGCAAGAGGAACACGGCTCGCTCGGCGGAGGTCTATTTCGCGACGTGGAGGTAGTCGTTGTTGTTGTTATTGGAGAGGTGCGTTAGGTGCATCGGGTGGTGGTGGTGGAAGACGCGCGAGCAATTCATTAAACTTGTTATCGAGCTTTGTTTCGAACGTCTTCTCCATGCCATCTATCTTCTCCATGGCCTCTTCAAATCTATTTAGCACGTCTTGCACCTGTCCACTCATCATTTGCTGAAATTTATCATGCAAATCCTTATTCGTCATGTTCTCCCAGTCAGTCTCGTCGGCTTGTGATCCTGGCATGGTTAGCAGCAATAGAAACACACAAGAATATGATCCTAGAGACTACTAACAAGAGGTGGTGGTGGGTGTCACAAATCCGTCAAGCAAATCTCAAATTCTTACCAGTTCTTACCCAGCAGCAGGCGGTGATCGGCAACCGTTGTAGTCAAAAACTCTCAAAGCTTGGATAGAGCGATTACCAGGGAGAGTCAAACGCACGACGTAGATGTATGTGGAGCTGGGAAGGCTTATAATATGGTAGCAAAAAGGGTCAGCAATAATCAATTCAGAGATGCAAAGTTGAATAAACGCTCAACGACGGTACTGTGCTGGTCCTAGGCTAGACTGTGCTAGAGACGCGAGCCTAGAACACCAACAACATCACGGCGCGGCACGTAAACAAGGGAAAAGCACACTCTGGAATTTTTTTCGCTCTTTTTTTTGCGAAAAATCACTATAATGGCGAGTGTCTCAAAACTCTTCCTAGCTCAAACTGACAGGATGGGCACGAAATTTTTTCGACCAATTTTTTTTTTCGACTGCCCGGACCCAAAAACTGGAAACGGGTCAAAAAAACATCCTATAATGGCACCTGTCTCAAAACACTCAGAAACACCTAAAAATAGGATAGCCAGAAATTTTTTCGAAAAATGCGTTTTCGAAAAATTTTGGGCCTAAACGGAGCGTGGTTTCCGGACTCTTTTTTTTTCGAAACCTACTCCGGCAAGGAAACACGAATCGGAATCTAGATGGATCTCGAAAACAAACCTAATATGACAAGAACTCGGATTGGTGGTGGATATATGGTGGTAGATGGCAGCGGTGGTGGTATATGACAGCTGTGGTGGTATATGGATACGGATTCGAAGCGGTGGCGGAGAAGCGGTGGTGGTAGATGGCAGGGGTGATGATGATGGTGCGGCGGCGGCGTGACAACTTATGACCAGAACTCGAAACTCTAAAAGACTAGACTCTAAGACCAGCAACTAGACACGACGATGCAACCACAAATTCAACAAAGCAAAACCCTAAAAAGGTTATGCAAAGGCTCAGATTGGTTCGGATATGATGAACTAACCCTAATTTGTTTTGTGGCTTTTTCGTGGACTATAGGTATGAAGAACAGACTCGATCTAAACTACGAAAAACTGTAAAATATCACCGAGCAACCTGGAAATCTGATACCACTTGATAGAGGCGGGGTGTCCCGTCTTTCGATGAGATGATGGATATCGCTTTGGTGGAAGTCGACTTTGACGATCCGACTACGAACGTGCGAGGACGTCGCGCCTTAGCAATCGCTAAACCAACTCCGAGAGGTTATCGACCCCGCTGGAGCACGATCAACCTGACAAAGGCGTCGCGCCTTAGCGGTGGCGGAGAAGCAAGAAACTGAGATTGCAATCTGGATATTGCGAATATAAGATGAAAGCTTTATTGATCAAGGTGGGGTTCTGTGACGCCTTTGTCTGGTCGTTGAACACAAACGAAGTACGCGAAGTTGCAGCTATGGCGAATTTTTAATCTAAACAAAACCCAAAGTCTAAACGATGCCCTAAGGGCTGTATATATGGAGGAAGAGGGGGGGGGGGGAATTTCGTGGCCCTTGGTGGAGGGGTCCGAAATCAACCCTATCTCTTGTTTCCCCACACATACGGACTCTAAAAATAGCATATACTTATGTATTTCGAAATTACATGGGCCTGGCCCAATAATAAGGTGACGCAACACCTATAATAACCTCGGGATGAAATTTATGAAGTTGCATCTTGTATATTTCGTTCAAGGCTTCATGCGCCCCTTAGGTGGCTTCAAAGTCCTGAAATCATCACTTGTAACTCCGTTCTTGTTCCCCTTGCGCATGCCATCATCTCCATGCTTGTTCTTGCTCCAATGTTCATCCTTCTCCAAGCTAGGCCCTTTATTTGTAAGCAAAACAAATGTATCCAATTTAGGCAGCATCATTTTCTCATGAACATTAGAATCATTACCAAGAAACGAAAGTACCTGGTAATTTAGTTGGTGTGCGCGAGCTCTAGTAATTGGTCCAGTATGTATAGCAGCAGGGCCTGTGGGTGTAACAATTGTATTGATGTCCTCATCAGGGTCGGCAGTCTGATGATGGCTAAAGACGCGGGAAAACGCACGCCCGAGGAGGCCACGGCTCTTTTCGTCAACAAGCTCACGAGCTCTCTCAGCCCGGTCCTCCAGGCGTGTCACGAAGTCGGTGAAGAAGCGAAGGTGGCCGGCATAGTCTTCTGCATGAGGATGAGGGGTGTATTCATCGCAGATAATGCCAAGCACTCAGTTGGCCCTCACCCTGAGGGCATGGAGCATGGGAGCATGTTCGTGATGCCACGTCTGTCGGCGGATTGCCTCCTCCCTGCTCTGCTGCGCAAGGGACTCGGCGGCGGTAACTCGCTGCTGAAGCAGTAGCAGTTAGCACGGGGGAGGCCAACTACACCTACACGGAGATCAAAGTAGTCGCAGCAGCCTTCTCGCGTTGCTCTGCCTCAGTCAACCTCGACCTGAGGGCGGTGGTCCTGCCCTTAGCTTCGGCTGCCACGAGCTTCAGCTTCAGGTCGTACCTATTGGCAAGGTCAGCGCGATCCTCCTCCGCCCTGCGGTCCACTTCCTCCAGGATCATTGCCTCGTGCGCGCTGACGGCACCTTCCGCCTGAGCAACCTGACGCTCCCTCATCTCCAACTGCTCAAGATCGAGGCTGCACTCTATGGACTCCAGCATTAGCGCTTCCTCGCGCTTCAAGACCTCCTCCTCGTCAGACGGCATCCCCTTCATCAACGCCAAGGCAGCTCTGCGTGCCTCCGCCTGCTGCTCCAGGAGGGCATTCAGGGCCTGAAGCTCCTGCCTGCGCTTCTGGGAAACCTCGTGGCGGTGGTCTGCCTCCATGGCCTCCTCCAAGGCTCGGGCACTGGCCTCACGCGAGGTTGCCAGGGATGCCTCGGCGTCTGTATTGGCGCGCTCACGCTGGAGGCACCCGAGGTTGATGGGCACCTTCAATTTAACGCCACTCATCCACCAGCCGAAGACCCTCGGTTTCGACACGACCGTCCACATCTGCAAGCTCTTCCCCGAGCCGTCTCAGCGCACCCATAGCTTCCTGGAAGAGCTCGTGACGAACGGCACCCTGCCTGCGCGCGAGCTCGAATGCGCAACCAGGTCCGTCCTCCATGCCGGGAGTTGTTGAAGAGGTTCGAGGTGGCTCGCCTCCTCCCAATAGGGGGCTGGTGGCCAGCGCCTTTCCCGCCGCCCTTCGGGCCCCGACGGGGGCCGAGAGGGCCGGAGGCTCGTTACCTGAAGGAGAGGCCAGAGCCGAGGCCACCCAGCCGTGATCAATAACTAGAGGAGGATCCCTCGACACACCTTCCGCACCCCAAGCAAGGCCGCGAAGAGCGGACGGCAAGAACGCGGGGTCGAGATGCCAAGCCGGCGTGCTTGCCTCTCCGGCCAACCTCACACCAACTGTTGCAGGCTGGCTTGAGGCGCTCAAGGTCAGCAGAGGACTCGAGGTGGGAGGAGGTTGTTTCTTGGGAGACTTCATCGCCTTGGCAGAAGGGACCCTGAGGAATCATGGTTAGGAGGAGAAGCGGCACCCTAGAAATTACAAAGATAAGGTACTCACTCGTCAATAGCGATGTACTTCATTTGCTTCAATGGTCGGAAGGTGTCAACACTGCAGCCTGGAGATCCCCTCCTTTTACGAAGCGCCACGAAGTTCGAGCGGAGCTGGCCAAAGCCCTGGGCACGGTGACCAAGGCCGGGCGCGGATGGTGCAACCCCTGAGGAGGCGACCTCAGGGGTGCCGGACCGCGCTGAGACCTCGATGCTCGCCTCATGGAGGTTCACCAAGGCCGCAGGGGCTGCGGCCTCAGGAGCATCGGACTGCGTCACCCCCAGGCCGTCTCCTCAGGACGGCTTTCCAGGGTCCCGGGGGATGGCACCTCAGGAGCCCCGAGTGGTGCTGATTCCTTAGTAGCAACGTCGCCATCACCCGACAACAACCGCCCCCTGCGCCGCTCCTGGGGTAGCCCCCACGCTCACGGTAGGAAGGGGGGCCATGAAGTCAGGGCTCCCTCGGGGCCCTTCAAGGCCAACAGGGCGTGGTCCCCATTCGTCGAAAAGGGGCATCTGCTTCATGGACTCTGCCTTGTTCGAGTAGCAGTACAAAAGACAGCCCTCCTTCGATAGATTGGCTGGCATCGGGTCACCCGTCAGGAGCTCAAGCACCATGCACCGCGCCTCAGGAGGAAGAGACGGAGCCTAAAGCCTCATGCGGTCACCGTAGCCAGAGAAGGTCCACATTTTCCGAGAGTGGTGCTGAAGCGGAGCGATGCGACGCTAGATGAATTACTTCACCACCATGGGCACCGTCACACCAAGGTCCTTCAACCTGGTGAACCGGAGCCAGACATGGGCAAGCCGCCGATCGGTGAGCTTCGCGTGCCCCCAACCGAAGCTTGGAGCAGCTGGAACTCGAGGGAGCAGCAGTAGGGGGCTGCGCACGCCAACGTCCACGAACACCCACATCTTCCTGAAGCCTCCGACAACTGGCGAGAGCTCGAAGTCAATCCCCGAACCGGCCATTGCCGCGACGGCCTAGAAGGATACACACATCGAGCGCTGGAGAGGGCCTGTCAGGTGCAGCGAGAAGAAGTGGCGAAGCAAAGCCACGGAAGGGGCAATGCCCACCATGGCTTCGCATACAAAGGTGAAGATAGCAAGGAGGATGATGGATTGGGGATCAAGATGCAGCGCGTTGATTTGGTAATGCAAGAGCACCGCATTGAAGAAATTGGAGAAGGGGGGAATCAAGCCTGCCCAGAGGGCGTGAAGATGGATGGGGACCTTGGTGGCCATCATGTCAACCTCGGCGCGGGAAGCAGGCCAGGCCACCGTCGCCCCCACTCATTCAAATCAGTGGCGAGCGTCAGGCGCACCTTGCCCATCGCCTATTGGTTCAGTACCACCGACCGCTCGATGGCAGGCTCGAGGACTAGCATCGTGGGGGCCGAGGTACGGGACTCCTTCTTTCCCTTCTTCTTCCGGCTTGGTGCCATGGCGGCGTGGGGAGTTGGTGTCAGATTGGGCTGGGGAAAGAGAACTACAGCCTTCTGGGAGATGAGGGAGCGGTGGAGAGTGCTGCCTATAAGGGAGGAGGAGTTATGAAGACGACGGTAATTGCCTACCCAGGCGGAAATCGAGGCTACATGGGGAAGTGGAGGCGCCCACATCCCGCCAGTCGGTAGTCGCCACACGTCAATCAAGGCCGCAGGCTATTGGGGCCCGCGGCGCGAAGCCAAGCACGAGCGCGCCTTGGGCCCGGAGGCTACTGTCGGTGTCCTGGGAACGGGGGTACCCAGACCTGCCTGCATGCGGCCCAGGGTATGGCTCCAGCAGCGGCATGGTACATACCTTCTTCATTAACCAAAGCTCAAGACCCTCGCGAGGGGCCAAGCCTCGCGAGGAAGACGACACAAGACCTCCTCAGGGGCAGCCTCACTAGGCTGGCTTGCGAGGAGCGGAGAGACCAAGGCAAGGGACACCTCATGAGGTTTCTGTGACGTGAGCCATGACGACCAAGGCCAGGCAGGCGCCAGCGGGCGCAGAGTGCCAGTTTCCTCTTTGGTGCTAAAGAGGCTGGCACAGGCGAGGAGTCTCGAGGCGTCAGGCAAAGGTTTCCATATCGGTGCAAGACCAAGACCAGCAGGACGACAAGACGGAGGTCACCACGGAGCCCACGACAGCGTCACCACCAGAGCCTTTGGCAGGCGAAGATCACCTTTTGGCAGGATAACTTGTACTCGTTGGCCCCTTCAAACTGGCTGTTGTGGGATCCCTTCCTGCCTAATATTTGGGGAGAGGACCCGGGCCTCTATAAATAGGGCTAGCCACCACCATAGTCAGGGGCTCATCTAGAGATGGATCATTCAGATCATCCCCTATCGCACAAGCTCTCCGAGCTCAAGAACACCTCTCCTTAGGAGGTTATTCTTCCCTTGTACTTGTTCATCCCCAGCCTACAAGGCAATCCACCACACCACACTGGAGTAGGGTATTACACCGCAACGGTGGCCCGAACCAGTATAAACCCTTGTGTCTTTGTTCCTTGGGTTCAGCGAGCTAGGCTTTGAGATCATTGCGAAAGTGTGAGCTGGGGGGAGAGATCTTCGTGCGCACCCTAGTGTTCAAACCTCAAGGTTTTGCCGGAACCCGTATTCCAACAGCATTCGTGAGCCAGCACGGGGCTCACAAGGCCCTACCTCAAGGCGGGTTGCGCCTGAATTTGGTTTGGAACACTTGCAATGGTCCTGCGAGATGGTTAGGTAGCCTGCGCCGAGTGAATCTCCTGAGGATATCGCATGAAAAGGCCAAACACCAATGACCCAGGAGGTGACGTGAATGGGGCCGGCCCGCCAAACAAAACTCAGCTGTTAGGTTTGTTGATGCTATAGGGACGGACCCGAGTACAAACGCCGTGCCCAGTCTTCTCATGCGAAGATCCTTAAGAAATACAACCGGCGCGCGGCTCCCGCGACGACGAGGCACCGGGTCGTGCGCCCTAACTTACCCGCTCTTGATTAGCTCATGCAAGAACAAGGCACCAAGGACCAAGGGAGGTGACGTGCGTGGGAGCTAGCCCGCGAGACAAAGCTCAGCCACTTGGGTTTAGCGACGCTGCAGGGACGGACCTGAGCACAAACACCATTCCAGTCCTTAATCATGAGGCGGTCGCGGGCGGGTTTGCAAGGGCGTAAGACGTTCATGGCGACGAAGCCCCGGACAGGCAAGTGATGACATAAAGCAACCCATGAAAGGGTAAGGACAGTTCTAATATATGCAAAAAATGAAACACTCCACAGGGAAGGGCCCATACGGGTTGGGGATAATGCTGCCCGAGGGGCACCCCAACTGAACAAACCAAAAAAGTGTCACTTGGCACCGTTGCTGAAGAAGTGTTGGAGTAGCTGGAGACATGTGCCACAGAAGTCGTTCCTCATGAGTTGTCCAACTCTAGAACCTTGTGATGCTCGGGAGGCCCGGGGGGCTCGCGAGGGTTCGTCACCTCCTCTGTCTGGACCGCCTCGCGCCGGGCCTCGTGAGCCTCCAGGATGGCCCGCATGTGGCGCCGGTGCGCAGCAGCCACGCTCGGCAGACCGAAAGGCATGCGAACGTAGCTGTGAGGGGGCCCTCACACTGGCCAATGTGGGACGGCCAGAAGAGCTCCTGAGATGCGGCCCAGTTCAGCCCTAGGATGTTGACGCAGGCGTGCAGCTCATTGCCCTCGCCGGGGGAGGGAGCTGCGCAGGGTGGTGCGGGGCGATGCTCACCTCGCATGGCTCTCACCTCCCGAAGCTCCTTGATTGCCTGGGTGATGAACTCCTGAGCGTCAGGCGCCTCGCGCCCTGCGTTCTCCTCATGGAAACGCGCGTTGAAGCACGCCTCCACATGGTGCCTGAATGCCTCCCTTGTGACACTGGCCAGGTTCAAGGCCCTCTACAGGAGAGCCCCAGAGCCCAACCTGAGAGGGGCGCCGGGCGCACCTTCCTACACGAGAGGGGAAGGTGCCCCATCAGTGAGCGCAGGGCCTGAGGCACGATCGTCGAACGCCCCGTCCTCCAGAGGTCCTCGGCTGAGCAGTTGCTTCTTCTTCTTGGGGATGACCTCAGGTGGGTAGAAGGCGCCTTCCTCATCTGGGTTTTCGACCGTCATAGCCTGGTAGGTGCGCTCGAGGGAGCACACCGCATCCTTTTTGTCGCAGGCGACCGTGATGATGCCGCCACTCCCCGGCATCTTGAGGACATTGTAGCCGTGGTGAGTCACGGCCATGAACTTGTCCAGAGCTGGATATCTGTCGGGACCCCGATCCTAAGTCACACCGATCTAGCATGTAACACATCATATCACTTTGCGTCCTCACACACGGTATCCCCACAGGTGCCACCTTACCTGGCCCGAGACCGTTTGCGCCTTTCGTCTCACGTATATGGTAGTGTTGCTAGCATCCATATGATAGAGAACCTAGGCCGACATGACTAGTCATAAATCCAAAGTGGCACTAACTTACAAGGACAGGCGTACATGACCCAGGAACGAACGTGTCGTTCATCAGCGAGTGAATCCGGGCTGTAGCAAGCTAACAGGACTCCGGTAGACACCGCGTGACATTTCCCCGTAGGGACAGACACAAGAACGAAGGACACATGCCGGCCAGCCTAAGTGTTCCGGAGCAGTAGCAAGCTATCATGGCTCGGTGGAAGCACTAGGAGACATTTCCCCATAAGGAAGGCTACCAAGAAAAAACAACAAGGTGTCGGATCCCACACATAGCAATACACATTCACGTACGCATAACATGCAAGTATGTGTTGTACAACATGGCATCACAACATAACTCAATAACTGATATAGATAAAGGCCCAGAAGAGCCAGGATAGCATTATATTACAAACATGGGTCACATGACCACTACTAGAAAAAGGGCTATAGATGGGATTGACACTAGTGGCGCACCAGACAAGTGGTGCGCCATTAGTATATACTAATGGCGCACCACCATCTGATGCGCCATTAGAGTTGAAACTACTAATGGCGCACCATGTCCACGGTGCGCCATTAGTATCAAATTTTTTTTGAACTAGTGCGCCTGTCCAAACATACTAATGGCGCATCCTTAGTAAGTGCGCCATTACTAGTTGTAACTAGTAATGGCGCACCAGCTAGAAAGTGCGCCACTAATGTTATTTTTTTTATTCCTTTTTTTGCAAAAGTACTAATGGCGCACTCACGCGCGGTGCGCCATTACTAGTTTAAACTAGTAATGGCGAACCGTTGCAGAGTGCGCCATTAGTATGTTTTTTTTGCAAAACTACTAATGGCGCACCACCAGGGGGTGCGCCATTAGTAACCTGGATCCATCCCCTACCCCGACCCACTCCTCGTCCCACCCACCCCGATCCATCCCCTCCCTCCCACATCGCCGCTGTCGCGACCCACACACCGCCTCGTCCCTCCACAGCTCACGCCGGCGGCCTCCTCCCTCCCATCTGCTTCACTCCCACCTCAGGCGCCTCCCCACCCTTCCACCTCTCT
>NC_057812.1:366520622-366564867 GCF_018294505.1 Triticum aestivum | reverse complement strand
TCTATCCCACAACCCTCTCTCTCTCCCGGGACACATCTCCGCCGCCACAGGTGCCGGCCGATTCCGGCGTTCTCCAGCGACTCCCGCCACCCCGCAGCACCGTCCCGAGCTCGCCTCGCTCCGTTGGATCTTCCCCCTTGCAGGATTCGCTGCTCCCGGCCTCCAACGCTCAGCCGCAACCCTCCCACTAGGGTTTCGGGGGCGACGACGCCTCCATCGCCGGCACGGCTCCGGTGACCCCTCTCCGACATCTACTGCGCCGCCACACGGGGCTCAACCTCCTAGTTCTTCTCCGCCCTCCCTCGCCCCCACCCCACCCACAGCCTCACTCACAACACACCTACCACACGTGCAGAGTGAGATCCAGATGGCGACGGAGCTGACGGTGGACCTCCCCAGCGGCTCCTTCTCCCCCTCCCCTCAGTCAGGTGTGAATCCTCTCCTCTCCTCTCTCCCCTGCAAATTTCCGCAGCAACCAGGCAAATAACTTCAGCTGCCTTCTGTTTTCCTTCATACCTCGGCACAGGTTTCTCGGCGGTCGACGGGCAGACATGGGCGACGAGGAAGGTGATGAGGACATCAATACCATTGTTACACCCACAGGCCCTGCTGCTATACATACTGGACCAATTACTAGAGCTCGCGCACGCCAACTAAATTACCAGGTACTTTCATTTCTTGGTAATGATTCTAATGTTCATGAGAATATGATGCTGCCTAAATTGGACACATTTGTTTTGCTTACAAATGAAGGGCCTAGCTTGGAGAAGGATGAACATTGGAGCAAGAACAAGCATGGAGATGATGGCATGCGCAAGGGGAACAAGAACGGAGTTACAAGTGATGATTTCAGGACATTGAAGCCACCATAATGGGTGCATGAAGCCTTGGACGAAATATACAAGATGCCACTTCATAAATTTCGTCCCGAGGCTATTTTAGGTGCTGCGTCACCTTATTATTGGGCCAGGCCCATGTAATTTCGAAATACATAAGTATAGGCTGTTTGTAGAGTCCGTATGTGTGGGGAAACAAGAGATAGGGTTGATTTCGGACCCCTCCACCAAGGGCCACGAAATTCCCCCCTCTTCCTCCATATATACAGCCCTTAGGGCATCGTTTAGACTTTGGGTTTTGTTTAGATTAAAAGTTCGCCATAGCTGCAACTTCGCGTACTTCGTTTGTGTTCAACGACCAGACAAAGGCGTCACAGAACCCCACCTTGATCAATAAAGCTTTCATCTTATATTCGCAATATCCAGATTGCAATCTTAGTTTCTTGCTTATTCTTCGTTTGCTCGCAGGAAACAGACCCTCGTGGTCAGGTTGATCGTGCTCCGGCGTGGTCAATAACCTCTCGAAGTTTGTTTAGCGACTGCTAAGGCGCGACGTCCTCGCACGTTCGTAGTCGGATCGTCAAAGTCGACTTCCACCAAAGCGATATCCATCATCTCATCGGAAGACGGGACACCTTTGCCTCTATCAAGTGGTATCAGATTTCCAGGTTGCTCGGTTTGATTTTACAGTTTTTCGTAGTTTAGATCGAGTCTGTTCTTCATACCTACAGTCCACGAAAAAGCCACAAAAAAAAAATTAGGGTTAGTTCATCATATCCGAACCAATCTGAGCCTTTGCATAATCTTTTTAGGGTTTTGCTTTGTTGAATTTGCGGTTGCATCGTCGTGTCAAGTTGCTGGTCTTAGAGTCTAGTCTTTTAGAGTTTCGAGTTCTGGTCATAAGTTGTCACGCCGCCGCCGCACCATCATCATCGCCCCTGCCATCTACCACCACCGCTCTGAATCCGTATCCATATACCACCACCAATCCGTGTCCATATACCACCACCGATCCATATCCATATACTACCACCGCTACCACCACCGCTGCCATATACCACCACCATATATCCACCACCAATCCGAGTTCCTTGCTTATTAGGTTTGTTTTCGAGATCCATCTAGTTTCCGATTCGTGTTTCCTTGCCGGAGTAGGTTTCAGAAAAAAAAGGAGTCGGGAAACCACGCTCCGTTTAGGCCCAAAATTTTTCGAAAACGCATTTTTCGAAAAAATTTCTGGCTATCCTAATTTTAGGTGTTTCTGAGTCTTTTGAGACAGGTGCCATTATAGGAAGTTTTTTTGACCCGTTTCCAGTTTTTGGGTCCGGGCAGTCGAAAAAAAAAATTGGTCGAAAAAAAAAATTTCGTGCCCATCCTGTCAGTTTGACCTAGGAAGAGTTTTGAGACACTCGCCATTATAGTGATTTTTCGCAAAAAAAAGCAGCGCAAAAAAAAAGAGCGAAAAAAAAATTCAGAGTGTGCTTTTCCCTTGTTTACGTGTCGCGCCGTGATTTTGTTGGTGTTCTAGGCTCGCGTCTCTAGCACAGTCTAGCCTAGGACCAGCACAGTACCGTCGTTGAGCGTTTATTCAACTTTGCATCTCTGAATTGATTATTGCTGACCCTTTTTGCTACCATACTATAAGCCTTCCCAGCTCCACATACATCTACGTCGTGTGTTTGACTCTCCCTGGTAATCGCTCTATCCAAGCTTTGAGAGTTTTTGACTACAACGGTTGCCGATCACCGCCTGCTTCTGGGTAAGAACTGGTAAGAATTTGAGATTTGCTTGACGGATTTGTGATACACCACCACCACTTCTTAGTAGTCTGTAGGATCATATTCTTGTGTGTTTCTATTGCTGCTAACCATGCCAGGATCACAAGCCGACGAGATTGACTGGGAGAACTTATCGAACAAGGAGCTTCATGATAAGTTTCAGCAAATGATGACTGAACAGGTGCAAGATGTGCTGAACAATTTTGAAGAGGCCATGGAGAAGATTACTGGCCTTGAGAAGACGTTCGAAACAAAGCTCGATAACAGATTTAATGAACTGCTTGCGCGTCTTCCACCACCGGTTGCACCTGTCGCACCTCTGCAACAACAACAACTACGCCCCCTTCCGAATCAGTATGGACGAGCACAGCGTGTTCCTATTGAGCCAGGACAAAATTCTGGTGCCGCTGCTACTGTTGTTGGTGCTTCTTTGTCTCCTGCTACTGCTGCTGCTGGTACCCAGGAGGATGATGATTATGTGGGAGATTATGAGGATGAGGTTGATCAAAATCCGAACTACGTGCAGCCACCAGCACCACCACCACCAGGTCGACCTCAGGTATATATTCGTAATGGTAGGCCTGCACCACCACCTCAGGTACGAGATGATGTCCATATTCCTAAACTGAAATTGAATATTCCACCATTTGAGGGTAGATATGTTCCTGATATATATCTTACTTGGGAGTTAGAAACTGAACAACGATTTACATGTTTACAATATCCTGAGGAGAGACGAGTTGCTGCTGCTGTTTGTGCTTTCACTAGTTTTGCATGTGTATGGTGGTCTGAACATTGTAGACTATATCCAATTCCAACTACTTGGGCTGCTTTGAAAACTGCTATGCGTACTCGTTGGGTTCCACCATATTATCAACGTGAATTGCTTCAAAAATTGCAGTGTTTAAGACAAGGGAAAAATTCTGTAGAAGAATATTATCAGGAATTACAAATTGGCATGATTAGATGTGGTATTGTTGAGGAGAATGAAGCTATGCTTGCACGTTTTCTGGGTGGATTAAATAGAGAGATTCAGACCATTCTAGACTATAAGGAGTATACTAATATCACTCGTTTATTCCATCTTGCTTGTAAAGCTGAACGTGAAGTGCAGGATCGACAAGCATTGGGGCGAACTAACTTTTCTGCAGGCCGACCTTCATCATGGACACCGCGTGCATCTTCTACTTCAACTGCACCAGCACCTCAATTAGGTGCCTCCTCCAGTCGTGATACAAGAAAACAGGCACAACCACCATTATCTGCCAAGAGCGCACCTGCCGGGCCTGCACAGAGTTCTTCTTCTTCCAGGGCATCAACAGGGCACACAAGTGATATTATTTGTCGTCGTTGTAAGGGAGGAGGTCATTATGCGAGAGAATGCAAATCTCCGCGAGTGATGATTGCTACCGCGGATGGTGGATATGAGTCCGCTAGTGACTATGATGAGGAGACATTGGCTCTTATTACACGTGAAGAACATGGTGGAGATGATTCTGATCATGAGACACAATACATGGCTCCTGAAGACGCTGACAGGTATGAATGTTTAGTTGCTCAACGTGTTTTGAGTGTGCAGGTCACACAAGCTGAGCAAAATCAGAGGCACAATTTGTTCCATACCAAGGGAGTTGTGAAGGAACGTTCTGTGCGCGTCATAATAGATGGAGGGAGCTGCAACAACTTGGCTAGCATGGAGATGGTGGAGAAGCTTTCTCTCACCAAAAGACCACATCCACATCCTTACTACATCCAATGGTTCAACAACAGCGGCAAGGTTAAGGTAACACGTACTGTTCGTGTGCATTTTAGTATCTCTACATATGCTGATTATGTTGATTGTGATGTGGTACCTATCCAAGCATGTTCCTTATTACTTGGTAGACCATGGCAATTTGATAAAAATTCTGTACACCATGGTAGAAACAATCACTATACTCTTGTTCATAAGGATAAAAATATTACTTTGCTTCCTATGACTCCTGATTCCATTTTGAAAGATGATATTAATAGAGCTAATAAAGCAAAACAGGAGAAGAATAAGAGTGAAAATCAGATTGTGGCAATAGAATTTGAGCAACAAATGAAGCCTAATAATAAACCATCTAGTGTTGCTTCTGAAATTAAATTGAAAAGTTCATGTTTATTTGCCACCAAATCTGATATTGATGAGCTAGATTTCAGCAAATCTGTTTGCTATGCTTTTGTGTGCAAAGAGGCATTATTTTCATTCGAGGACGTGCCTTCCTCTTTGCCTCCTGCTGTCACTAACATTTTGCAGGAGTTCGCTAACGTCTTTCCACAAGACGTGCCACCGGGATTACCGCCTATTCGAGGGATTGAGCATCAGATTGACTTAATTCCCGGTGCTTCACTGCCAAACCATGCACCATACCGTACCAATCCAGAGGAGACGAAGGAGATTATGCGTCAAGTACAAGAGCTTCTCGACAAAGGTTATATACGCGAATCCCTTAGTCCTTGTGCTGTTCCTATTATTCTAGTGCCGAAAAAGGATGGTACATCACGTATGTGTGTTGATTGTAGAGGCATTAATAATATTACTATTCGTTATCGTCATCCTATTCCTAGGCTAGATGATATGCTTGATGAATTGAGTGGCTCTACAATATTCTCCAAAGTTGATTTGCGTAGTGGCTACCATCAAATTCGTATGAAATTTGGAGATGAATGGAAAACAGCATTTAAAACTAAGTTTGGATTATATGAGTGGTTAGCCATGCCTTTTGGGTTAACTAATGCACCTAGTACTTTCATGAGATTAATGAATGAAGTTTTACGTGCTTTCATTGGACGATTTGTGGTAGTTTACTTTGATGACATATTGATTTATAGCAGATCTTTGGAAGAACATTTGGAACATTTACGTGCTGTTTTTATTGCTTTACGTGATGCACGTTTGTTTGGTAACCTTGGGAAGTGCACCTTTTGCACCGACCGAGTATCTTTTCTTGGCTATGTTGTTACTCCACAGGGAATTCAAGTTGATAAAGCCAAGATTGAAGCTATTGAGAGTTGGCCGCAGCCCAAAACGGTCACACACGTGAGGAGTTTTCTTGGCCTCGCTGGATTCTATAGGCATTTTGTGAGAGATTTCAGCACCATTGCTGCACCTCTCAATGAGCTTACAAAGAAAGATGTGCCTTTTCTTTGGGGTACCGCACAGGAAGAAGCCTTCTCGGTATTGAAAGATAAGTTGACACATGCTCCTTTACTCCAACTTCCTGATTTTAATAAGACTTTTGAGCTTGAATGTGATGCTAGTGGAATTGGATTAGGAGGTGTGTTATTACAAGATGGCAAACCTGTTGCATACTTTTCTGAAAAATTGAGTGGGCCTAGTCTGAATTATTCTACTTATGATAAAGAATTATATGCTCTTGTTCGGACTTTGGAAACATGGCAACATTATTTATGGCCCAAAGAATTTGTTATACATTCTGATCATGAATCTTTGAAACATATTAAAAGTCAAGCTAAACTGAATCGTAGACATGCTAAATGGGTTGAATTCATTGAGACTTTCCCTTATGTCATTAAACACAAGAAGGGAAAAGAAAATGTTATTGCTGATGCATTGTCTCGTCACTATACTATGCTTTCACAACTTGACTTCAAAATATTTGGTTTGGAGACCATCAAAGATCAATATGTGCATGATGCTGATTTTAAAGATGTAATGCAGAATTGTAAAGAAGGAAGAATGTGGAACAAGTTTGTTGTTAACGATGGATTTGTGTTTCGTGCTAACAAGCTATGCATTCCAGCTAGCTCCGTTCATCTTTTGTTGTTGCAGGAGGCGCATGGAGGAGGATTAATGGGACACTTTGGCGTGAAGAAGACGGAGGACGTACTTGCTACACATTTCTTTTGGCCAAAGATGAGACGGGATGTTGAGCGTTTTATTGCTCGCTGCACTACATGTCAAAAAGCTAAGTCACGCCTCAATCCTCATGGTTTATATATGCCTTTGCCTGTACCTAGTGTTCCTTGGGAGGATATATCTATGGACTTTGTTTTAGGTTTACCTCGAACAAAGAAGGGGAGGGATAGCATATTTGTTGTCATGGATAGATTCTCGAAAATGGCACACTTTATACCATGTCATAAAAGCGATGATGCTGTTAATGTTGCTGATTTGTTCTTTCGTGAAATTATTCGCTTGCATGGTGTGCCAAATACTATTGTTTCAGATCGTGATACTAAATTTCTTAGCCACTTTTGGAGATGTTTATGGGCTAAGTTGGGGACTAAACTGCTTTTTAGTACTACTTGTCACCCCCAAACTGATGGCCAAACTGAAGTAGTCAATAGAACATTGTCTACTATGCTTAGGGCTGTTTTGAAGAGTAATAAGAAAATGTGGGAGGAATGCTTGCCTCATATTGAATTTGCTTATAATCGTTCATTGCATTCTACTACTAAGATGTGCCCATTTGAAGTTGTGTATGGTTTCCTACCTCGTGCACCTATTGATTTGTTGCCTCTTCCATCTTCGGAGAAGGTTAATTTTGATGCTAAACAACGTGCTGACTTGATTTTAAAAATGCATGAGTTAACTAAGGAAAACATTGAGCATATGAATGCCAAATATAAACTTGCTGGAGATAAGGGTAGAAAACATGTTGTGTTTGCACCTGGAGATCTTGTTTGGTTACATTTGCATAAGGATAGATTTCCTGATTTGCGCAAATCAAAGCTCATGCCACGGGCTGATGGTCCCTTTAAGGTGTTAGAGAAAATAAATGATAATGCATATAAACTTGAGCTGCCTACAGATTTTGGGGTTAGTCCCACTTTTAACATTGCAGATTTGAAGCCTTATTTGGGTGAGGAAGATGAGTTTCCATCGAGGACGACTTCATTTCAAGAAGGGGAGGATGATGAGGACATCAATACCATTGTTACACCCACAGGCCCTGCTGCTATACATACTGGACCAATTACTAGAGCTCGCGCACGCCAACTAAATTACCAGGTACTTTCGTTTCTTGGTAATGATTCTAATGTTCATGAGAATATGATGCTGCCTAAATTGGATACATTTGTTTTGCTTACAAATGAAGGGCCTAGCTTGGAGAAGGATGAACATTGGAGCAAGAACAAGCATGGAGATGATGGCATGCGCAAGGGGAACAAGAACGGAGTTACAAGTGATGATTTCAGGACTTTGAAGCCACCATAATGGGTGCATGAAGCCTTGGACGAAATATACAAGATGCCACTTCATAAATTTCGTCCCGAGGCTATTTTAGGTGCTGCGTCACCTTATTATTGGGCCAGGCCCATGTAATTTCGAAATACATAAGTATAGGCTATTTGTAGAGTCCGTATGTGTGGGGAAACAAGAGATAGGGTTGATTTCGGACCCCTCCACCAAGGGCCACAAAATTCCCCCCTCTTCCTCCATATATACAGGCCTTAGGGCATCGTTTAGACTTTGGGTTTTGTTTAGTTAAAAGTTCGCCATAGCTGCAACTTCGCGTACTTCGTTTGTGTTCAACGACCAGACAAAGGCGTCACAGAACCCCACCTTGATCAATAAAGCTTTCATCTTATATTCACAATATCCAGATTGCAATCTTAGTTTCTTGCTTGTTCTTCGTTTGCTCGCAGGAAACAGACTTCGCCTTCGTGGTCAATAACCTCTCGGAGTTGGTTTAGCGATTGCTAAGGCGCGACGTCCTCGCACGTTCGTAGTCGGATCGTCAAAGTCGACTTCCACCAAAGCGATATCCATCATCTCATCGAAAGACGGGACACCTTTGCCTCTATCAGAAGGGGAAGAGAAGCCCTTCAATTTCCTCCAGATCCTCTGCTGTGCGTCCTCTCCTCCTTCCCCATCTCTCTCATTCTTTGGTTCCCATCTCCATCCGTGGATTATTAGTGGCTCAGTACAAGCTCGCTTCGCCTTCTGCAACCTTACAGTCAGTCACGGGTGAAGGGGACTGATTACGTGTGTTGTTTTTTTTGCCCGCTCGCTTGCAGAGGGAGTCATAGCCGAGAGGAGCCGCCGGAGTCGTGGTGGAGACGACGCTCTACCCCATCGATGCCATCAAGACCAGGCTTCAGGTGAAGATGTGTAGTTCAGTCTCTGATTTTGCTTGTTTGCAATGAAATGGCCGGTTAATTAGACCCCATAACCTGCTCCAAGCAACATGCTATTTTAAGCTGAATGCACAACACTCAAGGATGCCATTATCTGACGGCCCGCTGTATATTGTACTGCCTGCACTGGATGCCATGTCGGAAGCTGGTACAAATATCTGTTTCCAATATGGGGAAACCACAAAAAAGTGCATACCTATTTCCAACTTTGAATGATATTCTGTAAATCTTTGTTCCCAATATGGCACAAATCGTTGCATATAATACCTATTTTTCCTGTAAATCTTATGAATACTCCATGCTATGTGCGACTGCCAATTTGAGCTTTCTATAATCAGTGAATATAGCAGTTCTCCTGTTGTTATTCAAATAAATAAATCATGCAAGTGGTAGTATAAAAAGACCTGCTTGCATAAACCTCTCGGGGACTATTGACATCTCATTATATTCTCTGCTTCCACTTATATCCTGAGCATGTACTCTAATAGTTAGTTCCTAGAACATGATAATGGATTGCTTTTCTTTATATACCCCACTATCCATACCCCCAGGTATTAGTAAAACTATGAGGACACCTTATGTATATTGTGTTAGATTAGTGCGCAATCTTATTAGAAACATCTGAATGCTAAGGCTATTTCCTTTATACTAAATCTTGCAATTCTTGGTTGCGGCTTCTGTTTTTTCCCTTGGTACCCACTCACGGCCGCCTTCTGCTTGTGCTTCTTTTCTCAGGACGATGGTCTAGCGGCACATGGCGCCGGAGTTGAGCCTGGGCATGAGGAGCTCGCCGCCGTTCCCCACGCCTTCCGCCTCTCGCCCCTCCCCTTCCAAACTCCCCACAGCGACGGCTAGCGACGATTATACTACTATTGTGTTTGGGTGCCTAATTGACTGATTGCCCGCCGTTGAAAATTTTGTTTGTATATATAAAAATCTTGAAGGTGCCACAAACTGCCAATAATGATGTTGATTATTCTCCAGTGAATGTGAATGAGAATGTATCATTTGTCTAGAGATGGAGTCTGTGGAGATAGAGTTCATTAGTTTTTGGTGTATTCGTCTAGAGTTCATTTAGCAAAGTTCAGAAACGCAAACAACGTCAGTTCATTAGTTACACTAAGCATTTGCCTGCCTAAGTTGTATTTAGACCAAAATTTGCTAATAGACACCCCCCTTCATAGATCTGCTTTTTTTTGGCGTGCACATAATATGTATGTCTTAACAGTTTCCAGCAGTTGTGTTCTATTGTTTGATTAAATGAATCAAAACCTGAAGGAGATCTAGATTAACAGTAGAATCACATAGTTGTAATTACCCGAGAAATTTTAACAGAAGCTCACTGTTATGTCCTCCATCGGGCGATCTTGTTTGTTATCGCAGTAGAATTTGGTGTGCTTGAATAAAATGGCGCTCATTTGCATGATTGTATTTCTGCAGAGTTTTAAGAAGAATTCTGGTACGAACGCACTGACCGTATACTTGTACATGTGCAGCTGAGGAACATCATGTGGGCTACTTCCAAGCATGATGTGTACGTGATGTAGAACTATTCTTTGATGCATTGGTCGTCCTTACTCCGCGAAGGAAAAGAAGTGCTCAACGTGGCAGGCCCAAATCAGGTGATCTACCACAGAGCGATGTGATAGTCCTCTATCGTCGGAATTTCGGTCAATCTCTGATCCACTGTGCGACCACACTGTGCAGGATATGAAGGGAGGTCGGCCCTTGTCCAGGGGAAGATCAGCACCATGACGGTGAAAGACAACCTCAGAAGTGCCTTCTAGCAAGATTTCAATCATAATCTGTGCATACTTGTTTATGATATGTGTGTGCCTCCATCAATCCTCTTTGGCATCATAGGATACAAGATACCAAGACTAGCAGTTCTTGTCTTGCTTATGTTTTGTGATCTCAGCTTATCTAATAAAACTGGCAATTATAGGATACAAGATACCATAACTACATAACTGGGGTCATTTGCGTTACTGTAGTTGTGCCGTCTGGCTAGTGGGCTAATATGGGAGCCACAGCATGGCATCCTTCTCCATTGTAGATCCATTGTATTTGCATGCTGCTATATTATGTCAAGTTGAGTGAAGCAAACATATCCTGGTGTGTGTGTGTGTGTGTGTGTGTGTGTGTGTGTTAACATCTCCTAATGCTCCTACCAGCTTTCTGACTTTGGCAAATGTGTAACCTGTGCAAAAAACAGAAAATAAAAAATAAAAAAAACCTAATATTCATACTAATGGCGCATCACATGACAGTGCGCCATTAGTATGACAAAGCATACTAATGGCGCATCACTGGACAGTGCGCCATTAGTATGCCGCGGTCACTAATGGCGCATCCCATTGTAGTGCGCCATTAGTATGCCAAAGCACCTGGGTATACATGGCCCATGGGAGGCATACTAATGGCGCACCCTGGCCTATACTAATGGCGCACCAGTGGTGCGCCATTAGTAAAAATTACTAATGGCGTGCTAGTAATGGCGCACCACTGATGCGCCATTAATGGCCAAATTAGGTGCGCCATTAGTAGGGGTTTTTCTAGTAGTGGACCCATCAATCAGAGCATACAAGCAACGAAGGCATAACATGTCTGAGTACAGACAACTACAAAATGAAAAAGGCTGAGAAGCCTGACTATCTAGAAGACCCTCCCAAGGGTTCAAGATCGTAGCTGAGGTAACAACCTACCTGTCGAAGTCCACGAGGAACTACTAGTGAGATCGAGGTCTCCTGTGCAAAACATAAATAAAGCAAATGTGAGTACAAAGGTACTCAGCAAGACTTACATCAGATCCTATCATACATGCATTAGTATCAAGAAGGCAATGTGGGGTTTGGCTGCAGCAAGCTAGCTTTGACTTAGTGGCTATCCTGTTCTACAACTACAAGTAACTTCTTTGAGGTGAGAAAGCACACACGATTCCACTAATCACCACATCAATACACTACTATAGAGTCATTCCCGTCTCCCTATTAGAAGGCCATCCATAGAACTCACACTTGTCTTGAGCATTTTAGAGTATCCACTTCAAGTTGTCTATGTACCACGTAAGCATCCAAGGAGTCCATAACTGCGGACCCGGCTATTCGAATAGATCATGTTAACCCTGCAGAGGTGTACTTCTTCACACACGCTCTTGCCACTTAACGCCATGTACATATCTTGTATCTCGGCAACCTTCAAGCGGAAGCCTGGCGAGGGTGTCGGCCACGACCTGACTAACCACGCAAGACTCTAGTCTAGGTTTATCGCCTATTCAGGTTCCATCCGCAAGGAGATCCGGCCAGGGTTTCACTCACGACCCCAAAGGATGTGTGCAGGGTTCCCAAGCCCACCTCACCTGATGGATCTAAGCTTGGTACACCATGCCACCTGTGCCTAGTCTGTCCCAAGCCCACCCTGTCGGGTGCCACTTGGTAGAAAAATAACACTACCTACAAACACCAGAAACTAGTTGCGACTCCTGGGCAGAGATCAAGTTTATTAATAAGTCGAGAGGGGCACTTAAGCATTCCAATGCGTGGTAGTAGCTAGTCATTGGACAACGTACACAGAACTTAGTTCTTAAGGACGGTTCCAGTGAGACAACCCACCATGTACTCCTACATGGCCTCTCACCGCTACCTTTACCAAATCGTGTTCACACACTTAACTCTCAGCACCAGAACATATCGTAACCCTCCAATTCATTCCCAATGAATCAGACCTGACACAACTCTAAGCAATAGCAGGCATGGCATGGTAGGAACACAACATGGCTCATTCAACTCCTACACATGCTAGTGGGTTTCAACTATTTACTGTGGCAATGATAGGTCATGCAGAGGAATGGGTTCAACTACCGCAGCATAAAGTAGCAGTTGAATCGTTGTTGTCCTAATGCAATAAAAGAGAGCAGGATCAAGAGAGTGGGATTGTATCGGAATGAACAAGGGGGTTTGCTTGCCTGGTAGATCAACAGGGAGGCACTACTGTTCTGACAGGTACTCTGGAACGGTCTCCGGAGCAGGACCTATCGAGAAGGACTGTGCCGACAATCAAAACACAATCATATGCAACAATATGATGCATGAACATGGCATGTAGATGTGATGTGGTTTATGCTAATGCATCTAGCAACAAGTTCAATGGAGCTCATTTGAATCAAGGATTCAAATGCAACTCCAAACTTAAGCATTTTAAATGCCCTTTATGTGCTTTCACTTATACAGTAGGTATAAGTTGGTTTGTCATGCATGAAACTAGTACAAATGGATAGATTGAAGTTTTTTGATAATTTTTCATATATAAATTATTTTAATCTGAGCTACGGTTATTTTTCTATGAATTTTGAAGTTCTGGCTATTTTATGAAATTCCTAAAGTATTTTAAATCTAGAAAGTCAAATATTGCGTCAGCATGACGACAGCATGACGTCAGCAGGTCAACCGGGGCTGACCAGGGTCAAACCTGACCAGTGGGGCCCACTGGTCAGTGACCCATTTGTTAATCTCGGTCAAAACTGGAGCTGACTGGGTTTGACCACGCCATGGGGCCCGCTGTCAGTGGCAAAGAGGTGGCTAATTAGGGGGGTTAGCCCTAATGGCCGTGACACGTCGGCATTCGCCGGGGTTCGGCCGACAGTGACCAAAACCGCCACGGCAACCCGCCGGACTTGCGCTACAAGCGGTGGCTGGATGCGCGAAGACCACCGGGGCGTAGCCCGTCCTCGTCCGCATCCAAAGGAGCATGTGGGAGGCCGCAGGGTGATCGGAGCTCGCCGGAGCGGAGCTCGCGGCGGCGGCCGGAGTTCAGCCTCGAGCGGAATCACGGCTACAGCATGCAAAAGACACGGGGAAGAGGGGGATTCAAGGCGGGAGCTCACGGCGAGTCGAGCAGAGGCAACGACGGCTCGGGGAAGGCCCTGCAGGCGACGGGCGGGCGATGGAGATCCACGGCGGCCGGGGTTGAAGATGATGACAGAGGCGGCTCCACAGGGCGTCCAGCGACGCGTGGCTTGACGAAGAAGATGAGGAAGACGGGGTGAAGCTCTTGGAATCGTCGGAGAGGCGATGCCGTGGCGGTGGGCACGACAACAGCGAGCGGCGGCGACGGTGGCGCTCGGGCGGGTGAGAGAGCGAGCGGCAGAGGCGGGGATGAGCATGGGAGAGAGTGAGAGGTGCCTGGGGTGTGTCGTGGCGACGCCCAGAGAGGCCAGAGTGTCGAGTGGGAGGGCAAGCAGGCAGGTGGCGTGGCGCCCATGCGCGCGGGCGGCGAGCGCGTGCCCCTCTTCCTTCTTTCGTCGCCAGGAGGACGATGACTGGCGGTTCGGCCAGTGGGCCGCACAGTGCTGGGCCAGCTGGAGACCCAGGTAAGTTTCTCCTTTTTCTATTTTGTTTCTCTTTTCCATTTCCGACATTTGTTTTAATTTGGTTTTTGAACCAAACTAATTTCGTTGCTTCTGATAAATTTTTTAGGGACTAAAAAGGATTATTCCAAAGCCCCTCACCAAAAATCAGAATTATTGGAGCAATAAAGTATTATAGTATTTATTTGCTCCAATTCAACATATAATACGTGTTAATTCAACAAACCAAAATATCATGAAAAATGTACATCACCTCTGGTTGTTGTCTCTAGTATTCCAATGATGGGCTTCCTCAAAATGCCCTAGGTCTTCATGAGCAAGCGAGTTGGATGCACACCCACTAGTTTCTTTTGTTGAGCTTCCATATACTTATAGCTCTAGTGCATCCGTTGCATGGCAATCCCTACTCACTCACATTGATATCTATTGATGGGCATCTCCATAGCCCGTTGATACGCCTAGTTGATGTGAGACTATCTTCCCCTCCTTTTTGTCTTCTCCACAACCACCATCCTATTCCACCTATAGTGCTATATCCATGGCTCACGCTCATGTATTGCGTGAAGATTGAAAAGGTTTGAGAACATTAAAAGTATGAAACAATTGCTTGGCTTGTCATCGGGGTTGTGCATGATTTAAATATTTTGTGTGGTGAAGATGGAGCATAGCCAGACTATATGATTTTGTAGGGATAGCTTTCTTTGGCCATGTTATTTTGAGAAGACATGATTGCTTAGTTAGTATGCTTGAAGTATTATTATTTCTATGTCAATATGAACTTTTGTCTTGAATCTTATGGATCTGAATATTCTTGACACAAGTAAGAAGAATTACATTGAAATTATGCCAACTAGCATTCCACATAAAAAATTATCTTTTTATCATTTACCTACTCGAGGACGAGCAGAAATTAAGCTTGGGGATGCTTGATACGTCTCCAACGTATCTATAATTTTTGATTGCTCCATGCTATATTATCTACTGTTTTAGGCAATATTGGGCTTTATTTTCCACTTTTATATTATTTTTGGGACTAACCTATTAATCGGAGGCCCAACCCAGATATGCCGTTTTATGCCTATTTCAGTGTTTTGAAGAAAAGGAATATCAGACGGAGTCGAAACGGAACGAAATCAACTAGAGAAGTTATTTTTGGAACGAAAGCCACCCGATGGACTTGGACCCCACGTCAAGGAAGGAACGAGGTGCTCACGAGGGTGGGCCCCACCTAGGGCGCGCCCCCTGTCTTGTGGGGCCCTCGTGGCTCCCCTGACGTACTTCTTCCGCCTATGTAACTCCACGTACCCTAAAACTTCCAGAACGCAAGATAGATCGGGAGTTCCGCCGCCAGAAGCCTCCGTAGCCACCAAAAGTCAATCGGGACCCTGTTCCGGCACCCTGCCGGAGGGGGGAACCCTCACCGGTGGCCATCTTCATCATCCCGGTGCTCTCCATGACGAGGAGGGAGTAGTTCTCCCTCGGGGCTGAGGGTATGTACCAGTAGCTATGTGTTTGATCTCTCTCTCTCTCTCTCTCTCGTGTTCTCGATTTGGCACGATCTTGATGTATCGCGGGCTTTGCTATTATAGTTGGATCCTATGTTTCTCCTCCCCCTCTTCTCTCTTGTAATGAATTGAGTTTCCCCTTTGAAGTTATCTTATCGGATTGAGTCTTTAAAGATTTGAGAACACTTGATGTATGTCTTGCCGTGGATATCTGTGGTGACAATGGGATACCACGTGCCACTTGATGTATGTTAAGGTGATCAACTTGTGGGTTTCATGACATTGGGAACCTATGCATAGGGGTTGGCACACATTTTCGTCGTGATTCTCCGGTAGGAACTTTGGGGCACTATTTGAGGTCCTTTGTGTTGGTTGAATAGATGAATCTGAGATTGTGTGATGCATATCGTATAATCATACCCACAGATACTTGAGGTGACATTGGAGTATCTAGGTGACATTAGGGTTTTGGTTGATTTGTGTCTTAAGGTGTTATTCTAGTACGAACTCTAGGGCTGTTTGTGACACTTATAGGAATAGCCCACCGGATTGATTGGAATGAATAACTTTGAGGTGGTTTCGTACCCTACCATAATCTCTTCGTTCGTTCTCCGCTATTAGTGACTTTGGAGTGACTCTTTGTTGCATGTTGAGGGATAGTTATGTGATCCAATTATGTTAGTATTGTTGAGAGGACTTGCACTAGTGAAATATGAACCCTAGGCCTTGTTTACCATCATTGCAATACCGTTTACGCTCACTTTTATCACTTGCTACCTTGCTGTTTTTATAATTTCAGATTACAAATACTCATATCTACTATCCATATACCACTTGTTTCACCATCTCTTTGCCGAACTAGTGCACCTATACAATTTGCCATTGTATTGGGTGTGTTGGGGACATAAGAGACTCTTTGTTATTTGGTTGCAGGGTTCCTTGAGAGAGACCATCTTCATCCTACGCCTCCACAGATAGATAAACCTTAGGTCATCCACTTGAGGGAAATTTGCTACTGTCCTACAAACCTCTGCACATGGAGGCCCAATAACGTCTACAAGCAGAAGGTTGTGTAGTAGACATCAAGCTCTTTTCTGGCGCCGTTGCCGGGGAGGTCAGCGCTTGAAGGTATATCTTTAGATCTTGCAATCGAGTCTTTTAGTTTCTTGTTTTATCACTAGTTTAGTTTATATAAGAAAAATAAAAAATGGAATTAAGTTTGTCTCATAAGCTTCACCTTTTTAATATCTTTCGTGAGTATGATGGGAAGGATAATTGTGCTCAAGTGCTAGAAGAAGAAATCTATAAAATGTTTGGCACTAAATATTTGAATGATGAGCATGATTGCAACGTTGTTAGTATGAATTCCTTGAATATCCATGATGCTAATGATATGCATAGCCACAAGCTTGGGGAAGCTATGTTTGATGAAGATGATACTTTTTGTCCCCCAAGTTTTGATGAGCAAATTTATTATGATGAAAGCATGCCTCCTATTTATGATGATTATATTGATGAAAGTGGATTTGGAGAGGTCATGGCTTTGTTTTGTGATGAATCCACTATTTTGGAAGAGGTTCCAATTAATTATGAAAACAAAGTTGCTATCTATGATGATTATTGTGATGACTTGTATTCTATAAAGAATAATGATATCCATGAAACTTGTCATCATGATTTTAGTTTTCAATTGGATTATGCCTCACATGATAATTATTTTGTTGAGTTTGCTCCCACTATTATTCATGAGAAGAATTTTGCTTATGTGGAGAGTAATAAAATTTCTATGCTTGTAGATCATGAAAAGAATGCTTTAGGTGCTGGTTATATTGTTGAATTCATTCATGATGCTACTGAAAATTATTACGAGGGAGGAACATATGCTTGTAGGAATTGCAATAATATCAAGTTTCCTCTCTATGTGCTTAAAATTTTGAAGTTTTGCTTGCTTTACCTTCCTATGCAAGTTGATCCTTGTTCCCACAAGTTGTTTGCTCACAAAATCCCTATGCATAGGAAGCATGTTAGACTTAAATGTGCTAGTCATATTCTTCATGATGCTCTCTTTATGTTTCAATTCTTATCCTTTCTGTGAGCATCATTGAAATCATCATGCCTAGCTAGGGGCATTAAACGATAGCGCTTGTTGGGAGGCAACCCAACTTTATTTTTGTCTTGCTTTTTGTTCCTGTTTAGTAATAAGTAATTCAGCTAGCCTCTGTTTATATGTAGTTTTATGTGTTCAATTAGTGTTTGTGCCAAGTAGAACCTTTGGGAAGACTTGGGGAAAGTCTTGTTGATCATGCTGTCAAAAACAGAAACTTTAGTGCTCACGAGAATTGCTGCCATTTTTATTTGGACAGTGCTATTTAGTTAATTCTTTTTTCAGATGATTAATATATAAATTCCTCAGGTCCAGAAATTTATTTGAGAATTTTATGAGTTCCAGAAGTATACGTTTGATTCAGATTACTACAGATTGTTCCGTTTTTGACAGACTCTGTTTTTCATGTGTTGTTTACTTATTTTGATGAATCTATGGCTACTAAAATAGTTTATAAACCATAGAGAAGTTGGAATGCAGTAGGTTTAACACCAATATAAATAAATAATGAGTTCATTACAGTACCTTGAAGTGGTGTTTTACTTTCTTATACTAACGGAGCTTACGAGTTTTCTGTTAAGTTTTGTGTTGTGAAGTTTTCAAGTTTTGGGTAAGGATTCGATGGACTATGGAATAAAGAGGGGCAAGAGACTAAGCTTGGGGATGCTCGAGGCACCCCAAGGTAATATTCAAGGATAGCCAAGAACCTAAGCTTGGGGATGCCCCGGAAGGCATCCCCTCTTTCATCTTCGTTCATCGGTAACTTTACTTGGAGCTATATTTTTATTTACCACATGATATGTGTTTTGCTTGGAGTGTCAATTTATTTTGTTACGATTTTCTTGCTGTTATTTAGAACAATGTTTTGCACCTTTTATTTCAATAAAATTGGCATTGATAGCCTTTACTATGAGTATGTTAGAAGTCCACATGTTGCTGTTTGAAAACAGAAAGTTTACCGTTGTTGCAATAATTCCCTAAAAATGTCAGAATGCGATAAAATGTTGAAACCTTTTGCATATTAAGATCTGATAAATTTAATACAGTGGGAATTTTCTTTCATAATTTTTGGAGCTAGGGAAGTATGGATGTTGCAGCATTCTTTACAGTCTATCCTGTTTAGGCAGATTGCTGTTATGTTTGCATTGTTTGCTTCTTTAATGATTCTATTTGAGGATAGCACTATTAAATATGCAGAGGCATGTAGTATACAATGTTGAATAATAATTTTAGTGATTTGCTACAGTAGAGTATGATAAGGTTTTTGCAATGGTTTATACTAACTTATCTCACATGTCCTTGTTGAGTTTTGTGTGGATGAAGCTTTTTGAGATTTAGGGAGACCGTGATATGAGAGGAATTAAGGAGACACAAAAGCTCAAGCTTGGGGATGCCCAAGGAATCCCAAGATAATATTTCAAGAAGTCTCAAGCATCTAAGCTTGGGGATGCCCCGGTTGGCATCCCACCTTTCTTCTTCAACAACTATCGGTTAGTATCGGTTGATCCTAAGTTTTTGCTTCTTCACATGATGTTTGCTATTCTTAGAATGTAATTTTATTTTGCTTTGCTTGCTGTTTGAATAGAATACCAAGATCTGAAATTATTAAATGTTAGAGAGTCTTCACGTAGTTGCATAATTATTCGACTACTCATTGATCTTCACTTATATCTTTCGGAGTAGTTTGTCATTTGCTCTAGTCCTTCACTTATATCTTTTAGAGCATGGTGGTAGTTTTATTTTGAAGAAATAGATGAACTCTCATGCTTCACTTATATTATTTTGAGAGTCTTAAATAGCATGGTAATTTGCTTAAAATCCTAATATGCTAGGTATTCAAGAATAATAAAATTCTCTTATGAGTGTGTTGAATACTAAGAGAAGTTTGATACTTGATAATTGTTTTGAGATATGGAGATGGTGATATTAGAGTCATGCTAGTTGAGTAGTTGTGAATTTGAGAGATACTTGTGTTGAAGTTTGTGATTCCCGTAGCATGCACGTATGGTGAACCGTTATGTGACGAAGTCGGAGCATGATTTATTTATTGATTGTCTTCCTTATGAGTGGCGGTCGGGGACGAGCGATGGTCTTTTCCTACAATCTATCCCCCTAGGAGCATGCGCGTAATACTTTGCTTTGATAACTCCTAGATTTTTTCAATAAGTACATGAGTTCTTTATGACTAATGTTGAGTCCATGGATTATACGCACTCTCACCCTTCCACCATTGCTAGCCTCTCTAGTACCGCGCAACTTTCGCCGGTACCATAAACCCACCATATACCTTCCTCAAAACAGCCACCATACCTACCTATTATGGCATTTCCATAGCCATTCCGAGATATATTGCCATGCAACTTTCCACCATTCCGTTTATTATGACACATTCATCATTGTCATATTTCTTAGCATGATCATGTAGTTGAAATAGTATTCGTGGCAAAGCCACCGTTCATAATTCTTTCATACATGTCACTCTTGATTCATTGCACATCCCGGTACACCGCCGGAGGCATTCATATAAAGTCATACTTTGTTCTAGTATCGAGTTGTATCATTGAGTTGTAAATAAATACAAGTGTGATGATCATCATTCAATAGAGCATTGTCCCAAAAAAAGAGAAAGGCCAAATAAAAAAAGGAAGGCAAAAAAAAAAGAAAGGCCATAAAAAAAGAAAAGGTCAAATAAAAAAAATAAAAAAAGGGGCAATGCTACTATCCTTTTTCCACACTTGTGCTTCAAAGTAGCACCATGTCCTTCATATAGCGAGTCTCATATATTGTGCTTCAAAGTAGTACCATGTTCTTCATATAGAGAGTCTCTTGTTTTGTCATTTTAATATACTAGTGGGAATCTTTCATTATAGAACTTGGCTTGTATATTCCAATGATGGGCTTCCTCAAAATGCCCTAGGTCTTCGTGAGCAAGCGAGTTGGATGCACACCCACTAGTTTCTTTTGTTGAGCTTTCATATACTTATAGCTCTAGTGCATCCGTTGCATGGCAATCCCTACTCACTCACATTGATATCTATTGATGGGCATCTCCATAGCCCGTTGATACGCCTAGTTGATGTGAGACTATCTTCCCCTCCTTTTTGTCTTCTCCACAACCACCATTCTATTCCACCTATAGTGCTATATCCATGGCTCACGCTCATGTATTGCGTGAAGATTGAAAAGGTTTGAGAACATTAAAAGTATGAAACAATTGCTTGGCTTGTCATCGGGGTTGTGCATGATTTAAATATTTTGTGTGGTGAAGATGGAGCATAGCCAGACTATATGATTTTGTAGGGATAGCTTTCTTTGGCCATGTTATTTTGAGAAGACATGATTGCTTAGTTAGTATGCTTGAAGTATTATTATTTCTATGTCAATATGAACTTTTGTCTTGAATCTTATGGATCTGAATATTCTTGCCACAAGTTAGAAGAATTACATTGAAATTATGCCAACTAGCATTCCACATAAAAAATTATCTTTTTATCATTTACCTACTCGAGGACGAGCAGAAATTAAGCTTGGGGATGCTTGATACGTCTCCAACGTATCTATAATTTTTGATTGCTCCATGCTATATTATCTACTGTTTTAGGCAATATTGGGCTTTATTTTCCACTTTTATATTATTTTTGGGACTAACCTATTAATCGGAGGCCCAACCCAGATATGCCGTTTTATGCCTATTTCAGTGTTTTGAAGAAAAGGAATATCAGACGGAGTCGAAACGGAACGAAATCAACTAGAGAAGTTATTTTTGGAACGAAAGCCACCCGATGGACTTGGACCCCACGTCAAGGAAGGAACGAGGTGCTCACGAGGGTGGGCCCCCACCTAGGGCGCGCCCCCTGTCTTGTGGGGCCCTCGTGGCTCCCCTGACGTACTTCTTCCGCCTATGTAACTCCACGTACCCTAAAACTTCCAGAACGCAAGATAGATCGGGAGTTCCGCCGCCAGAAGCCTCCGTAGCCACCAAAAGTCAATCGGGACCCTGTTCCGGCACCCTGCCGGAGGGGGGAACCCTCACCGGTGGCCATCTTCATCATCCCGGTGCTCTCCATGACGAGGAGGGAGTAGTTCTCCCTCGGGGCTGAGGGTATGTACCAGTAGCTATGTGTTTGATCTCTCTCTCTCTCTCTCGTGTTCTCGATTTGGCACGATCTTGATGTATCGCGAGCTTTGCTATTATAGTTGGATCCTATGTTTCTCCTCCCCCTCTTCTCTCTTGCAATGAATTGAGTTTCCCCTTTGAAGTTATCTTATCGGATTGAGTCTTTAAAGATTTGAGAACACTTGATGTATGTCTTGCCGTGGATATCTATGGTGACAATGGGATACCACGTGCCACTTGATGTATGTTAAGGTGATCAACTTGCGGGTTTCGTGACATTGGGAACCTATGCATAGGGGTTGGCACATGTTTTCGTTGTGATTCTCCGGTAGGAACTTTGGGGCACTCTTTGAGGTCCTTTGTGTTGGTTGAATAGATGAATCTGAGATTGTGTGATGCATATCGTATAATCATACCCACAGATACTTGAGGTGACATTGGAGTATCTAGGTGACATTAGGGTTTTGGTTGATTTGTGTCTTAAGGTGTTAGTCTAGTACGAACTCTAGTGCTATTTGTGACACTTATAGGAATAGCCCACCGGATTGATTGGAAATAATAACTTTGAGGTGGTTTCGTACCCTACCATAATCTCTCCGTTCATTCTCCGCTATTAGTGACTTTGGAGTGACTCTTTGTTGCATGTTGAGGGATAGTTATGTGATCCAATTATGTTAGTATTGTTGAGAGGACTTGCACTAGTGAAAGTATGAACCCTAGGCCTTGTTTACCATCATTGCAATACCGTTTACGCTCACTTTTATCACTTGCTACCTTGCTGTTTTTATAATTTCAGATTACAAATACTCATATCTACTATCCATATACCACTTGTTTCACCATCTCTTCGCCGAACTAGTGCACCTATACAATTTACCATTCTATTGGGTGTGTTGGGGACACAAGAGACTCTTTGTTATTTGGTTGCAGGGTTGCTTGAGAGAGACCATCTTCATCCTACGCCTCCTACGGATTGATAAACCTTAGGTCATCCACTTGAGGGAAATTTGCTACTGTCCTACAAACCTCCGCACTTGGAGGCCCAACAACGTCTACAAGAAGAAGGTTGTGTAGTAGACATCAAACCACGATGAACTTATCTAAGTACTCCGTGAAGATCGAGCTTATCAAGCAGGAGGATGTGGCTGGAGCGTTGGTTAGACCGAAGGACATGACAGTGTACTCGTACTGGCCATAACGAGTGACAAAATCCATCTTAGGAATGTCCCCATTTCTGATCTTGATTTGGTGCTAGCCTAACCTCAAATCCATCTTGGAAAAGATTGAGGATCCAGCGAGCTGGTCATACAGGTCGTTGATCCTGGGGAGCGGACACTTGTTCTTTGTCGTGACCAAATTAACGGGACGATAATCAACAACCATCCGATCTGTACCATCCTTCTTCTTGACGAAGAGGACAGGACAAGCCCAAGGAGAAGAACTAGGACGGATGAAACCCTTTTGCAAGGACTCATCAAGTTGTTTCTTAAGCTCAGCTAGTTCTAAGGGTGCCATCTTCTAAGGTCTCCTTGAAATTGGAGCTGTTCCTAGAATAAGATCTATGACAAACTCTACATCCCTGTTAGGTGGAATACCTGGCAGTTCCTCTAGAAATACATCTGGAAAGTCTCGGACTACCAGGATATCTTCAAGGTCTGGGAGAGGGCTGGCATTAAGAGAATAGAGTTGACGCTTTGTAACTCTGGTGGTGACAGTGACTATCTTGCCAGATGGGTGTGTAAGCTGAACAGACCTGGTGTAACAATCAATCTTGGCATGATGAGCTGTCATCCAGAAGACTTGTTAGATATCAAGGAAGCAAGGAATACAAGTCTATCAACATGGATTCCATTGCAATAACTTATCCTAGAAGTTTTCCATTTGGATCCAGGAGTTTGAATGAGTAGTGGGGAGGGCATATCACAAAATGACATGTCGTGCAAGCGGGCATAACTTTCGGAAATGAAGGAGTGAGACGCTCCGGTATCGAATAGAACTGATGCTGGATGACAGTTGACAAGGAGTGTACCAAGAACGACATCCGGATCATCATGAGCATTTTTAGCTGAGACGTGATGCACACGTCCACGTTCAGTGGGAGCTGACTTGGCACTAATCATCTTACGTGATGGCTTCCCACGACCAACAGACTTCTTGGGCTGGGGTGGAGTAACACTGGTCTGAGTGCAATTACGGGCAATGTGGCCTAGCTCGCCGCACTTGTAACAAATCATGGAGGTAGGACATGGACCCGCATTGGCAGGCGGTCCACCAATAGGACTGGGTGGAGCATATGGCTGAACTGGGTGAGGTGCCACATAAGATGGCCTCGGTGCATATCCGGGTGGAAGAGCGGAGTTCGAAACCCAAATCCGGTGCTTTTGAGAACTAGAACTGGAGGAAGAACCCAAATCACAGTTGTGCTTACGAGACTCCTCATAAGTGAGCTGAGGTGTCTCTGCATTAATGGCCTTGTGTGACGCCCTCGATTCAATCGTACACTAATCATACACGCAAATGTGTACGATCAAGATCAAGGACTCACGGGAAGATATCACAACACAACTCTAGACACAAATTAAAATAATACAAGCTTTATATTACAAGCCAGGGGCCTCGAGGGCTCGAATACATCAGCTTGAATACAAATGAGTCAGCGGAAGCAACAATATCTGAGTACAGACATGAGTTTAAACAAGTTTGCCTTAAGAAGGTTAGCACAAAAGCATCTACGATCGAAAAGGCAAGGCCTCCTGCCTGGGAGCCTCCTAACTACTCTTAGTCATCGGCGTCCGTCATGTGGTAGTAGGCACCCTCGGGGTAGCAGCAGTCATCAAAGGTGGCATCTGGCTCCTGGACTCCACCATCTGGTTGCAACAACCAGAAAGAAGAAAGAAGGGGGAAAAGGGGGAGCAAAGCAACCGTGAGTACTCATCCAAAGTACTCGCAAGCAAGGATCTACACTACATATGCAACATTATCAAAGGAAGGCTGTATATGTGGACTGGGCTGCAGAAATGCCAGAATAGAGAGAAGGTCTAGTCCTATCGAAGACTAGCATCTTCTGGAAACCACCATCTTGCAGCAAACAAGAGGGAGTAGAGTAGCATAAAGTAAAGCGGTGGTAGTGTTATCAACCTCGGCCAGAAATCCTTTCTCGACTCCCTGCGAGAAAGCAATCCCAGAGCCATACTATCCAGTTATCATCACAATCAAATCCTCATCACCATCCAGTTCTCATCACAAGTATCCAGTTCTAGTTGTATCGATCGGGATACAACTCCAAGTGTCCGTTACCGTAGGACAGGCTATGCATAGATTAGTTCTTCCCTGCAGGGGTGCACCAACTTACCCACCACGCTCGATTGACTCCGGCCGGACACACTTTCCTGGGTCATGCCCGGCCTCGGCCAAACAATACGCCGCAACCCGACCTAGGCTTAATAGAGAGGCCAGCACGCCGGACTAAACCTATGCCCCCAGGGGTCATGGGCCATCTCCCCGGAAACTCCTGCACGTTGCGAACGCGGCCGGTGAGCAGACCTAGCTACCTCCTTAAAAAGGTAGGTGCTTACCAGTCCAACCCGGCGCGCGCCGCTCAGTCGCTGACGTCTATTAAGCTTCGGCTGATGCATACGACGCAGAACGCCCATACTATGCCCACGTGATGGTTAGTGCTATCAGGCCAGAGGCCCCTCGGATCAAATATCCAAATCGTAGTGGATTAGGAACGCGCGGTAACAAGCAGAGACTCACGAAAGAGGTGACCCCGTTGCCCCGTCTCGAGGACTTGCGGCAAGGGCTAAGAATGCCCGGCCACGCCTCGTAATTATCTCACGGGCACCTTCCAGGTCAACCCGACTCCTCATCACTCGCAATTATGCTCACGCGGGCACCCCTCAGGGTCGACCCGTCTTTAGTAACATGGTTTAGTGTAAAGTCATAGTAACCATAGTAACTGTGTGTTTAAACATCAAGGGGAAAACCCGAGGAATCACCCCCGGTGAATTCCACTCAATGTACTCATCAAGGTGAACGTAAGAGGAATCACCCCCGAGGTTCACACTTGAGGGGTTGCACGACAGAGTCATATCGAAAGTGGTTAAGGTGGAATCACCCTCGATGACCACGACCGAATAGCTATACTACAGGGTTAACATCAGAAGTGCTGTAGAGGTCTCACCCTCGGCACTCGATAGTAACCCAGCAGTGTCGAACAACTAAGGGGAAAGTGATGTGCGGTGCCGGGGCCTGGTCTTCAATCCCGTTGATCGGGTCTTCAATGATGAAGCAGGGGCAACAAGGACAAGGTGGGGGTCACTGATGGATCACTAACCAACCTATACTAAGCAGATTAGGATAAGCAGGTAAGGTACAACAGTAGATACAAAAGCAGGCTATGCATCAGAATAGGAGCAAACAATAACAGTAGTAAAATCTAATGCAAGCATGAGAGAATGGAATGGGCGATATCGGGATGATCAAAGGGGGGGCTTGCCTGGTTGCTCTGGCAAGGAGGGGTCGTTGTCGATGACGTAGTCGATCACCGGGGCATCAGCGGCCTCGGGGTCTACCGGAGAGAAGAGGGGGAAGAAACAGTAAATACATAGTAAACAGAGGTAACACTAAGCATGACATGACGATATGTAGCGCTAAGCGTGCTCTAACGCGGTACTACACGTTGCAGACGAAGGGGGGAAACATCCGAGGGTGAATTCCCGACGTTAGGTGGATTCCGGACAAAGGAAAAGAGGGGGAAAGTTCCATGTTCAGCATGCTAGGGGCATGTGACAGATGAACGGACCACGTATTCGGATTCGTTGAATTTTTCTGAGCAACTTTCATATAGAAAACATTTTCATCGGAGTTACGGTTTATTTTCTATGAATTTTTAAAGTTTAAACAATATTCTGGAATTATTTAAGAAATAACAGAAAAGGAAATATGACGTCATCATGGCGTCATTGTTGCATCAGCGGTCAACAGACTAGTTGACTAGTCAACAGGGCCCAGGGGGGACCCACTGGCAGTGACTGGGCGATGCCCAGTCAGCCATTGACTGGGTCAACAGGGCTAGCCGGGCCACTAGGGCCACGGGGCAGTGACCTGGCGAGGTGGACCCGGACGTCCACGTCGGCGCCGGCGTTGGGGAGCTCCGGTGAGCGTTCCCGCGGCGGAGGGGCGCCGGACCTCGCCGGAATTCGCGGTCCGGCGGCCAAAATGGCCGCGGGCGGGTGCGTTCGAACGGGGAGAAGATGCCGCGTCGAACTGGGGTGGTAGCCGGGCCGGGGGCGGCCGGAGACGATGGTGGCAAGCGGCGGAGCGGACGCCAGAGATCGGGCATCGTTGGGATCGGGGCTGGGGGGCGCTTGCGGGCAAACCACGCGGCTAGACGAGGCCTACGCGGTGCGGTGAGTGCGCTGGGCACTGGCCCGTGACCACTTGGTCACTGGAGTCTCGCCGGCGACGAGCTCCGTGGCGCTGCGTTCGGGCGCACGTGGGGAAGCAGCTAGGGGGCGCGCCAAGTAGGCAAGGAGAGGGAGAAGGTAGGAGAGCTCACCGGGGAGGCACAAGGTGGCCCGGTGTAAGATTAGTAGCAGCAGCAGTTGCCGGAGACGACGGAGTTCGCCGGCAACAGAGGCGAAAGGGGGCGGCTTGATCCGCACCCCGCAGTGGCTCCCGGCTCGCGCTCATGGATGGGGACGGGGTAGACAACGACGGCAGAGACGATGGGCACGATGGCGAGGTGAACGGCGCTCGATGGCCGCGAGGACGGGCGAGGCACGGCGGCGACCGCGTCGGCCTCCTCTCCAGAACGAAGGAGTGGGAGAGGGAGAGGCGGAGAGGGCGAGGGGGGTTCGAGGCGTGGGTGGAGGTAGGTGGGGAGGAGGTCGAGGCATCGAGGGGAGGGGCCCTTATCCACCCGCGGCGTTGCCGGCGAGGTGGTCGGGCGGCGACGCGCCCCTGTAGCGGTGCGCACCGGGGGAACAGGAGGGAGGGGAGAGCGATGCGGGGAGCTGGGCCGGCTGGTTGAGGTGGGCCGAGGCCCATGGGGGGCACGGTGGCCAGCTAGCCAGTCGGCCCAGTTGAGGGGGGGCTTTTCCTTTTCTTTATTTTTTTTGTTTTTCTTTTCCAGCAGCTTTTGCATTTTCTTTTTGCCACAATTGACTTTGCAAAATTATGCCACTGGCCAAAACAATCTCAAGGAATTAAAGTGCACTGCCTCAAAAAGGTTGGGAGGCTTTTGGAATAGTTGCCAATTTTATAAATTAAAAAGGGCATTTAATTTATTGCTTAGGTCACTGTTTTAAGTAGTTTAGGCCACTTAAACCCTTTGCAAAAATGTTGGTTCACCACCAATATTAGTTGTGGATTATTTGGCACATGATGAACATTTTTGTGTTCATGTCTGAGCATTTGAATTTCACTCATAACTTTAAATTGAATTCAACTGGAATGTGAAAGAGTATGAGACAAAAATGACCAGGCACATGTTTAGCAAAACAATTAACTTATCCCAGGGGTTACTGTAGCATCATTACACCGGGGGTGTTACAACTCTCCTCCTCTAAAAGAAATTTTCGTCCCGAGAATTAAGAGGTAGAAGGGAACAGGTCGGGGTATTCAGCACGGAGGTTATCCTCGCGTTCCCAAGTGGCTTCATCCTTAGAATGATTTGACCATTGCACCTTGAGGAACTTGGTAACCTTCTGGCGTGTTCGACGTTCAGCTTCTTCAAGAATGCAGATCGGATGCTCCTTGTATGTGAGACCATCTTGAATTTCAATCAATTCCGGATCCACTTCACGTTCCGGATTCTTGAAGCATCGACGAAGTTGCGACACGTGAAAGACGTCATGAACATGAGAGAACTGAGGTGGCAACTCCAGTTGATAAGCCACCAGTCCACGACGGGCCAGAATGCGGAAAGGACCAATGTAGCGCGGAGCTAGCTTGCCCTTGACTCCGAACCGATCAGTGCCTCTCAGAGGAGTGACACACAGATAAGCTTGTTCACCAGGTTGATAAGTTGAACCCCAGTGTTTCCGGTCATAGTTGCTCTTCTGGCGGGACTGGGCCGCCTTGAGATTATCCCGGATAATGCGAACCTGCTCTTCAGCTTGTTGAATAATGTCTGGACCAATGAGTGCCCGTTCCCCAGTTTCTGACCAATTTAGAGGGTTTCGGCACTTACGTCCATAGAGCACTTCGAAGGGTGCCATCTTCACGCTGGCTTAATAGCTGTTGTTATAAGAGAACTCCGCTGATGAGGACATCAATACAATTGTTACACCCACAGCCCCTGCTGCTATACATACTGGACCAATTACTAGAGCTCGTGCACGCCAACTAAATTACCAGGTACTTTCGTTTCTTGGTAATGATTCTAATGTTCATGAGAATATGATGCTGCCTAAATTGGATACATTTGTTTTGCTTACAAATGAAGGGCCTAGCTTGGAGAAGGATGAACATTGGAACAAGAACGGAGTTACAAGTGATGATTTCAGGACTTTGAAGCCACCATAATGTGTGCATGAAGCCTTGGACGAAATATACAAGATGCCACTTCATAAATTTCGTCCCGAGGCTATTTTAGGTGCTGCGTCACCTTATTATTGGGCCAGGCCCATGTAATTTCGAAATACATAAGTATAGGCTATTTTTAGAGTCCGTATGTGTGGGGAAACAAGAGATAGGGTTGATTTCGGACCCCTCCACCAAGGGCCACGAAATTCCACCCTCTTCCTCCATATATACAGCCCTTAGGGCATCGTTTAGACTTTGGGTTTTGTTTAGATTAAAAGTTCGCCATAGCTGCAACTTCGCGTACTTCGTTTGTGTTCAACGACCAGACAAAGGCGTCACAGAACCCCACCTTGATCAATAAAGCTTTCATCTTATATTCGCAATATCCAGATTGCAATCTTAGTTTCTTGCTTGTTCTTCGTTTGCTCGCAGGAAACAGACCTTCGTGGTCAGGTTGATCGTGCTCCGGCGTGGTCAATAACCTCTCGGAGTTGGTTTAGCGATTGCTAAGGCGCGACGTCCTCGCACGTTCGTAGTCGGATCGTCAAAGTCGACTTCCACCAAAGCGAAATCCACCATCTCATCGAAAGACGGGACACCTTTGCCTCTATCATAATGCCACGTGCTGATGGTCCCTTTAAGGTGTTAGAGAAAATAAATGATAATGCATATAAACTTGAGCTGCCTGCAAATTTTGGGGTTAGTCCCACTTTTAACATTGCAGATTTGAAGCCTTATTTGGGTGAGGAAGATGAACTTCCGTCGAGGACGACTTCATTTCAAGAAGGGGAGGATGATGAGGACATCAATACAATTGTTACACCCACAGCCCCTGCTGCTATACATACTGGACCAATTACTAGAGCTCGTGCACGCCAACTAAATTACCAGGTACTTTCATTTCTTGGTAATGATTCTAATGTTCATGAGAATATGATGCTGCCTAAATTGGATACATTTGTTTTGCTTACAAATGAAGGGTCTAGCTTGGAGAAGGATGAACATTGGAGCAAGAACAAGCATGGAGATGATGGCATGCGCAAGGGGAACAAGAACGGAGTTACAAGTGATGATTTCAGGACTTTGAAGCCACCATAATGGGTGCATGAAGCCTTGGACGAAATATACAAGATGCCACTTCATAAATTTCGTCCCGAGGCTATTTTAGGTGCTGCGTCACCTTTTTATTGGGCCAGGCCCATGTAATTTCGAAATACATAAGTATAGGCTATTTTTAGAGTCCGTATGTGTGGGGAAACAAGAGATAGGGTTGATTTCGGACCCCTCCACCAAGGGCCACGAAATTCCCCCCCTCTTCCTCCATATATACAGCCCTTAGGGCATCGTTTAGACTTTGGGTTTTGTTTAGATTAAAAGTTCGCCATAGCTGCAACTTCGTGTACTTCGTTTGTGTTCAACGACCAGACAAAGGCGTCACAGAACCCCACCTTGATCAATAAAGCTTTCATCTTATATTCGCAATATCCAGATTGCAATCTCAGTTTCTTGCTTGTTCTTTGTTTGCTCGCAGGAAACGGACCCTCGTGGTCAGGTTGATCGTGCTCCGGCGTGGTCAATAACCTCTCGGAGTTGGTTTAGCGATTGCTAAGGCGCGACGTCCTCGCACGTTCGTAGTCGGATCGTCAAAGTCGACTTCCACCAAAGCGAAATCCACCATCTCATCGAAAGACGGGACACCTTTGCCTCTATCAAGTGGTATCAGATTTCCAGGTTGCTCGGTGAGATTTTACAGTTTTTCATAGTTTAGATCGAGTCTGTTCTTCATACCTACAGTCCACGAAAAAGCCACAAAAAAAATTAGGGTTAGTTCATCATATCCGAACCAATCTGAGCCTTTGCATAATCTTTTTAGGGTTTTGCTTTGTTGAATTTGCGGTTGCATCGTCGTGTCTAGTTGCTGGTCTTAGAGTCTAGTCTTTTAGAGTTTCGAGTTCTGGTCATAAGTTGTCACGCCGCCGCCGCACCATCATCATCGCCCCTGCCATCTACCACCACCGCTCCGAATTCGTATCCATATACCACCACCAATCCGTGTCAATATACCACCACCGATCCATATCCATATACTACCACCGCTACCACCACCGCTGCCATATACCACCACCATATATCCACCACCAATCCGAGTTCCTTGCTTATTAGGGTTGTTTTCGAGATCCATCTAGATTCCGATTCGTGTTTCCTTGTCGGGTAGCCACGCTCCGTTTAGGCCCAAAATTTTTCGAAAACGCATTTTCGAAAATTTTTCTGGCTATCCTATTTTTAGGTGTTTCTGAGTGTTTTGAGACAGGTGCCATTATAGGAAGTTTTTTTTGACCCGTTTCCAGTTTTTGGGTCTGGGCGGTCGAAAAAAAAAAGAATTTGGTCGAAAAATTTCGTGCCCATCCTGTCAGTTTGAGCTAGGAAGAGTTTTGAGACACTCGCCATTATAGTGATTTTTCGCAAAAAAAAAGCAGCGCAAAAAAAAAGAGCGCAAAAAAAAAGAGCGAAAAAAAAATTCAGAGTGTGCTTTTCCCTTGTTTACGTGCCGCGCCGTGATTTTGTTGGTGTTCTAGGCTCGCGTCTCTAGCACAGTCTAGCCTAGGACCAGCACAGTACCGTCGTTGAGCGTTTATTCAACTTTGCATCTCTGAATTGATTATTGCTGACCCTTTTTGCTACCATAGTATAAGCCTTCCCAGCTCCACATACATCTACGTCGTGCGTTTGACTCTCCCTGGTAATCGCTCTATCCAAGCTTTGAGAGTTTTGACTACAACGGTTGCCGATCACCGCCTGTTGCTGGGTAAGAACTGGTAAGAATTTGAGTTTTGCTTGACGGATTTGTGACACCCACCACCACCACTTGTTCGTAGTCTGTAGGATCATATTCTTGTGTGTTTCTATTGCTGCTAACCATGCCAGGATCACAAGCCGACGAGATTGACTGGGAGAATTTATCGAACAAGGAGCTTCATGATAAGTTTCAGCAAATGATGACTGAACAGGTGCAAGATGTGCTAAACAATTTTGAAGAGGCCATGGAGAAGATCACTGGCCTTGAGAAGACGTTCGAAACAAAGTTCGATAACAAGTTTAATGAATTGCTCGCGCGTCTTCCACCACCACCACCCGCTGCACCTAACGCACCTCTCCAACAACAACAACAACGACTACCTCCACGTCGCGAAGCAGACCTCCGCCGAGCAAGCCGTGTTCCTCTTGCGTTTGGCCAAACTGTTGGTGCTGCTGTTGATACTTCTGTGGCTCCTGCTACTGCTGTTGCTGGTACCCAGGAGGATGATGAGTATGCGGGCGATTATGAGGATGAGGTTGATCAAAATCAGATCTACGAGCAGCCACCAGCACCACCACCAGCAGGTCGACCTCAGGTATATATTCGTAATGGTAGGCCTGCACCACCACCTCAGGTACGGGATGATGTCCATATTCCTAAACTGAAATTGAATATCCCACCATTTGAGGGTAGATATGTTCCTGATATATATCTTACTTGGGAGTTAGAAACTGAACAACGATTTACATGTTTACAATATCCTGAGGAGAGACGAGTTGCTGCTGCTGTTTGTGCTTTCACTAGTTTTGCATGTGTATGGTGGTCTGAACATTGTAGATTGTATCCTATTCCAACTACTTGGGCCGCTTTGAAAACTGCTATGCGTACGCGTTGGGTTCCACCATATTATCAACGTGAATTGCTTCAAAAATTACAGCGCTTAAGACAAGGAAAAAATTCTGTAGAAGAATATTATCAGGAATTACAAACTGGCATGATTAGATGTGGTATTGTTGAGGAGAATGAAGCTATGCTTGCACGTTTTCTGGGTGGATTAAATAGAGAGATTCAAACCATTCTAGACTATAAGGAGTATACTAATATCACTCGTTTATTCCATCTTGCTTGTAAAGCTGAACGTGAAGTGTAGGATCGACAAGCATTGGGGCGAACTAACTTTTCTGCAGGACGACCTTCATCATGGACACCACGTGCATCTTCTACTTCAACTGCACCAGCACCTCCATCCGGTGCCACCTCCAGCCGTGATACAAGAAAACAGGCACAACCACCATTATCTGCCAAGAGCGCACCTGCGGGGCCTGCACAGCGTTCTTCTTCTTCCATGGCATCAACAGGGCACACAAGTGATATTATTTGTCGTCGTTGTAAGGGAAGAGGTCATTATGCGAGGGAATGCAAATCTCCGCGTGTGATGATTGCTACCGCGGATGGTGGATATGAGTCCGCTAGTGACTATGATGAGGAGACATTGGCTCTTATTACACGTGAAGAACATGGGGGAGATGATTCTGATCATGAGACGCAATACATGGCTCCTGAAGACGCTGACAGGTATGAATGTTTAGTTGCTCAACGTGTTTTGAGTGTGCAGGTCACACAAGCTGAGCAAAATCAGAGGCACAATTTGTTCCATAACAAGGGAGTTGTGAAGGAACGTTCTGTGCGCGTCATAATAGACGGAGGGAGCTGCAACAACTTGGCTAGCATGGAGATGGTGGAGAAGCTTTCTCTCACCACAAGACCACATCCACATCCTTACTACATCCAATGGTTCAACAACAGCGGCAAGGTTAAGGTAACACGTACTGTTCGTGTGTATTTTAGTATCTATACATATGCTGATTATGTTGATTGTGATGTGGTACCTATGCAAGCATGTTCCTTATTACTTGGTAGACCATGGCAATTTGATAAAAATTCTGTACACCATGGTAGAAACAATCACTATACTCTTGTTCATAAGGATAAAAATATTACTTTGCTTCCTATGACTCCTGATTCCATTTTGAAAGATGATATTAATAGAGCTAATAAAGCAAAACAGGAGACGAATAAGAGTGAAAATCAGATTGTGGCAAAAGAATTTGAGCAACAAATGAAGCCTAATAATAAACCATCTAGTGTTGCTTCGGAAATTAAATTGAAAAGTGCATGTTTATTTGCCACCAAATCTGATATTGATGAGCTAGATTTCAGCAAATCTGTTTGCTATGCTTTTGTGTGCAAAGAGGCATTATTTTCATTCGAGGACGTGCCTTCCTCTTTGCCTTCTGCTGTCACTAACATTTTGCAGGAGTTCGCTGACGTCTTTCCACAAGACGTGCCACCGGGATTACCGCCTATTCGAGGGATTGAGCATCAGATTGACTTAATTCCCGGTGCTTCACTGCCAAACCGTGCACCATACCGTACCAATCCAGAGGAGACGAAGGAGATTATGCGCCAAGTACAAGAGCTTCTCGACAAAGGTTATATACGCGAATCCCTTAGTCCTTGTGCCGTTCCTATTATTCTAGTGCCGAAAAAGGATGGTACATCACGTATGTGTGTTGATTGTAGAGGCATTAATAATATTACTATTCGTTATCGTCATCCTATTCCTAGGCTAGATGATATGCTTGATGAATTGAGTGGCTCTACAATATTCTCCAAAGTTGATTTGCGTAGTGGCTACCATCAAATTCGTATGAAATTGGGAGATGAATGGAAAACAGCATTTAAAACTAAGTTTGGATTATATGAGTGGTTAGTCATGCCTTTTGGGTTAACTAATGCACCTAGTACTTTCATGAGATTAATGAACGAAGTTTTACGTGCTTTCATTGGACGATTTGTGGTAGTTTACTTGATGAGGACATCAATACAATTGTTACACCCACAGCCCCTGCTGCTATACATACTGGACCAATTACTAGAGCTCGTGCACGCCAACTAAATTACCAGGTACTTCCGTTTCTTGGTAATGATTCTAATGTTCATGAGAATATGATGCTGCCTAAATTGGATACATTTGTTTTGCTTACAAATGAAGGGCCTAGCTTGGAGAAGGATGAACATTGGAGCAAGAACAAGCATGGAGATGATGGCATGCGCAAGGGGAACAAGAACGGAGTTACAAGTGATGATTTCAGGACTTTGAAGCCACCATAATGGGTGCATGAAACCTTGGACGAAATATACAAGATGCCACTTCATAAATTTCGTCCCGAGGCTATTTTAGGTGCTGCGTCACCTTATTATTGGGCCAGGCCCATGTAATTTCGAAATACATAAGTATAGGCTATTTTTAGAGTCCGTATGTGTGGGGAAACAAGAGATAGGGTTGATTTCGGACTCCTCCACCAAGGGCCACGAAATTCCCCCCTCTTCCTCCATATATACAGCCCTTAGGGCATCGTTTAGACTTTGGGTTTTGTTTAGATTAAAAGTTCGCCATAGCTGCAACTTCGCGTACTTCGTTTGTGTTCAACGACCAGACAAAGGCGTCACAGAACCCCACCTTGATCAATAAAGTTTTCATCTTATATTCGCAATATCCAGATTGCAATCTTAGTTTCTTGCTTGTTCTTCGTTTGCTCGCAGGAAACAGACCTTCGTGGTCAGGTTGATCGTGCTCCGGCGTGGTCAATAACCTCTCGGAGTTGGTTTAGCGATTGCTAAGGCGCGACGTCCTCGCACGTTCGTAGTCGGATCGTCAAAGTCGACTTCCACCAAAGCGAAATCCACCATCTCATCGAAAGACGAGACACCTTTGCCTCTATCACCTATGCAAGCATGTTCCTTATTACTTGGTAGACCATGGCAATTTGATAAAAATTCTGTACACCATGGTAGAAACAATCACTATACTCTTGTTCATAAGGATAAAAATATTACTTTGCTTCCTATGACTCCTGATTCCATTTTGAAAGATGATATTAATAGAGCTAATAAAGCAAAACAGGAGACGAATAAGAGTGAAAATCAGATTGTGGCAAAAGAATTTGAGCAACAAATGAAGCCTAATAATAAACCATCTAGTGTTGCTTCTGGAATTAAATTGAAAAGTGCATGTTTATTTGCCACCAAATCTGATATTGATGAGCTAGATTTCAGCAAATCTGTTTGCTATGCTTTTGTGTGCAAAGAGGCATTATTTTCATTCGAGGACGTGCCTTCCTCTTTGCCTCCTGCTGTCACTAACATTTTGCAGGAGTTCGCTGACGTCTTTCCACAAGACGTGCCACCGGGATTACCGCCTATTCGAGGGATTGAGCATCAGATTGACTTAATTCCCGGTGCTTCACTGCCAAACCGTGCACCATACCGTACCAATCCGGAGGAGACGAAGGAGATTATGCGCCAAGTACAAGAGCTTCTCGACAAAGGTTATATACGCGAATCCCTTAGTCCTTGTGCTGTTCCTATTATTCTAGTGCCGAAAAAGGATGGTACATCACGTATGTGTGTTGATTGTAGAGGCATTAATAATATTACTATTCGTTATCGTCATCCTATTCCTAGGCTAGATGATATGCTTGATGAATTGAGTGGCTCTACAATATTCTCCAAAGTTGATTTGCGTAGTGGCTACCATCAAATTCGTATGAAATTGGGAGATGAATGGAAAACATCATTTAAAACTAAGTTTGGATTATATGAGTGGTTAGTCATGCCTTTTGGGTTAACTAATGCACCTAGTACTTTCATGAGATTAATGAACGAAGTTTTACGTGTTTTCATTGGACGATTTGTGGTAGTTTACTTTGATGACATACTGATTTATAGCAGATCTTTGGTAGAACATTTGGAGCACTTACGTGCTGTTTTTATTGCTCTACGTGATGCTCGTTTGTTTGGTAACCTTGGGAAGTGCACCTTTTGCACCGACCGAGTATCTTTTCTTGGCTATGTTGTTACTCCACAGGGAATTGAAGTTGACAAAGCCAAGATTGAAGCTATTGAGAGTTGGCCGCAGCCCAAAACGGTCACACAAGTGAGGAGTTTTCTTGGCTTCGCTGGATTCTATAGGCGTTTTGTGAGAGATTTCAGCACCATTGCTGCACCTCTCAACGAGCTTACAAAGAAGGATGTGCCTTTTGTTTGGGGTACCGCACAGGAAGAAGCCTTCACGGTATTGAAAGATAAGTTGACACATGCTCCTTTACTCCAACTTCCTGATTTTAATAAGACTTTTGAGCTTGAATGTGATGCTAGTGGAATTGGATTAGGAGGTGTGTTATTACAAGATGGCAAACCTGTTGCATACTTTTCTGAAAAATTGAGTGGGCCTAGTCTGAATTATTCTACTTATGATAAAGAATTATATGCTCTTGTTCGGACTTTAGAAACATGGCAACATTATTTATGGCCCAAAGAATTTGTTATACATTCTGATCATGAATCTTTGAAACATATTAAAAGTCAAGCTAAACTGAATCGTAGACATGCTAAATGGGTTGAATTCATTGAGACTTTCCCTTATGTGATTAAACACAAGAAGGGAAAAGAAAATGTTATTGCTGATGCATTGTCTCGTCGCTATACTATGCTTTCACAACTTGACTTCAAAATATTTGGTTTGGAGACCATCAAAGATCAATATGTGCATGATGCTGATTTTAAAGATGTAATGCAGAATTGTAAAGAGGGAAGAATGTGGAACAAGTTTGTCGTTAACGATGGATTTGTGTTTCTGATGAGGACATCAATACAATTGTTACACCCACAGCCCCTGCTGCTATACATACTGGACCAATTACTAGAGCTCGTGCACGCCAACTAAATTACCAGGTACTTTCGTTTCTTGGTAATGATTCTAATGTTCATGAGAATATGATGCTGCCTAAATTGGATACATTTGTTTTGCTTACAAATGAAGGGCCTAGCTTGGAGAAGGATGAACATTGGAGCAAGAACAAGCATGGAGATGATGGCATGCGCAAGGGGAACAATAACGGAGTTACAAGTGATGATTTCAGGACTTTGAAGCCACCATAATGGGTGCATGAAGCCTTGGACGAAATATACAAGATGCCACTTCATAAATTTCGTCCCGAGGCTATTTTAGGTGCTGCGTCACCTTATTATTGGGCCAGGCCCATGTAATTTCGAAATACATAAGTATAGGCTATTTTTAGAGTCCGTATGTGTTGGGAAACAAGAGATAGGGTTGATTTCGGACCCCTCCACCAAGGGCCACGAAATTCCCCCCTCTTCCTCCATATATACAGCCCTTAGGGCATCGTTTAGACTTTGGGTTTTGTTTAGATTAAAAGTTCGCCATAGCTGCAACTTCGCGTACTTCGTTTGTGTTCAACGACCAGACAAAGGCGTCACAGAACCCCACCTTGATCAGTAAAGCTTTCATCTTATATTCGCAATATCCAGATTGCAATCTTAGTTTCTTGCTTGTTCTTCGTTTGCTCGCAGGAAACAGACCCTCGTGGTCAGGTTGATCGTGCTCCGGCGTGGTCAATAACCTCTCGGAGTTGGTTTAGCGATTGCTAAGGCGCGACGTCCTCGCACGTTCGTAGTCGGATCGTCAAAGTCGACTTCCACCAAAGCGAAATCCACCATCTCATCGAAAGACGGGACACCTTTGCCGCTATCATGTGCCCTTTTGAAGTTGTGTATGGTTTCCTACCTCGTGCACCTATTGATTTGTTGCCTCTTCCATCTTCGGAGAAGGTTAATTTTGATGCTAAACAACGTGCTGAATTGATTTTAAAAATGCATGAGTTAACTAAGGAAAACATTGAGCGTATGAATGCTAAATATAAACTTGCTGGAGATAAGGGTAGAAAACATGTTGTGTTTGCACCTGGAGATCTTGTTTGGTTACATTTGCGTATGGATAGATTTCCTGATTTGCGCAAATCAAAGCTAATGCCACGTGCTGATGGTCCCTTTAAGGGTGTTAGAGAAAATAAATGATAATGCATATAAACTTGAGCTGCCTGCAGATTTTGGGGTTAGTCCCACTTTTAACATTGCAGATTTGAAGCCTTATTTGGGTGAGGAAGATGAACTTCCGTCGAGGACGACTTCATTTCAAGAAGGGGAGGATGATGAGGACATCAATACAATTGTTACACCCACAGCCCCTGCTGCTATACATACTAGACCAATTACTAGAGCTCGTGCACGCCAACTAAATTACCAGGTACTTTCGTTTCTTGGTAATGATTCTAATGTTCATGAGAATATGATGCTGCCTAAATTGGATACATTTGTTTTGCTTACAAATGAAGGGCCTAGCTTGGAGAAGGATGAACATTGGAGCAAGAACAAGCATGGAGATGATGGCATGCGCAAGGGGAACAAGAACGGAGTTACAAGTGATGATTTCAGGACTTTGAAGCCACCATAATGGGTGCATGACGCCTTGGACGAAATATACAAGATGCCACTTCATAAATTTCGTCCCGAGGCTATTTTAGGTGCTGCGTCACCTTATTATTGGGCCAGGCCCATGTAATTTCGAAATACATAAGTATAGGCTATTTTTAGAGTCCGTATGTGTGGGGAAACAAGAGATAGGGTTGATTTCGGACCCCTCCACCAAGGGCCACGAAATTCCCCCCTCTTCCTCCATATATACAGCCCTTAGGGCATCGTTTAGACTTTGGGGTTTTGTTTAGATTAAAAGTTCGCCATAGCTGCAACTTCGCGTACTTCATTTGTGTCCAACGACCAGACAAAGGCGTCACAGAACCCCACCTTGATCAATAAAGCTTTCATCTTATATTCGCAATATCCAGATTGCAATCTTAGTTTCTTGCTTGTTCTTCGTTTGCTCGCAGGAAACAGACCCTCGTGGTCAGGTTGATCGTGCTCCGGCGTGGTCAATAACCTCTCGGAGTTGGTTTAGCGATTGCTAAGGCGCGACGTCCTCGCACGTTCGTAGTCGGATCGTCAAAGTCGACTTCCACCAAAGCGAAATCCACCATCTCATCGAAAGACGGGACACCTTTGCCTCTATCAAGGAAGAATGTGGAACAAGTTTGTTGTTAACGATGGATTTGTGTTTCGTGCTAACAAGCTATGCATTCCAGCTAGCTCCGTTCGTCTTTTGTTGTTGCAGGAGGCGCATGGAGGAGGATTAATGGGACACTTTGGCGTGAAGAAGACGGAGGACGTACTTGCTACACATTTCTTTTGGCCAAAGATGAGACGGGATGTTGAGCGTTTTATTGCTCGCTGCACTACATGTCAAAAAGCTAAGTCACGACTCAATCCTCATGGTTTATATATGCCTTTGCCTGTACCTAGTGTTCCTTGGGAGGATATATCTATGGACTTTGTTTTAGGTTTACCTCGAACAAAGAAGGGGAGGGATAGCATATTTGTTGTCGTGGATATATTCTCGAAAATGGCACACTTTATACCATGTCATAAAAGCGATGATGTTGTTAATGTTGCTGATTTGTTCTTTCGTGAAATTATTCGCTTGCATGGTGTGCCAAATACTATTGTTTCAGATCGTGATACTAAATTTCTTAGCCACTTTTGGAGATGTTTATGGGCTAAGTTGGGGACTAAACTGCTTTTTAGTACTACTTGTCACCCCCAAACTGATGGCCAAACTGAAGTAGTCAATAGAACATTGTCTACTATGCTTAGGGCTATTTTGAAGAGTAATAAGAAAATGTGGGAGGAATGCTTGCCTCATATTGAATTTGCTTATAATCGTTCATTGCATTCTACTACTAAGATGTGCCCTTTTGAAGTTGTGTATGGTTTCCTACCTCGTGCACCTATTGATTTGTTGCCTCTTCCATCTTCGGAGAAGGTTAATTTTGATGCTAAACAACGTGCTGAATTGATTTTAAAAATGCATGAGTTAACTAAGGAAAACTTTGAGCGTATGAATGCTAAATATAAACTTGCTGGAGATAAGGGTAGAAAACATGTTGTGTTTGCACCTGGAGATCTTGTTTGGTTACATTTGCGTAAGGATAGATTTCCTGATTTGCGCAAATCAAAGCTAATGCCACGTGCTGATGGTCCCTTGAAGGTGTTAGAGAAAATAAATGATAATGCATATAAACTTGAGCTGCCTGCAGATTTTGGGGTTAGTCCCACTTTTAACATTGCAGATTTGAAGCCTTATTTGGGTGAGGAAGATGAACTTCCGTCGAGGACGACTTCATTTCAAGAAGGGGAGGATGATGAGGACATCAATACAATTGTTACACCCACAACCCCTGCTGCTATACATACTGGACCAATTTACTAGAGCTCGTGCACGCCAACTAAATTACCAGGTACTTTCGTTTCTTGGTAATGATTCTAATGTTCATGAGAATATGATGCTGCCTAAATTGGATACATTTGTTTTGCTTACAAATGAAGGGCCTAGCTTGGAGAAGGATGAACATTGGAGCAAGAACAAGCATGGAGATGATGGCATGCGCAAGGGGAACAAGAACGGAGTTACAAGTGATGATTTTAGGACTTTGAAGCCACCATAATGGGTGCATGAAGCCTTGGATGAAATATACAAGATGCCACTTCATAAATTTCGTCCCGAGGCTATTTTAGGTGCTGCGTCACCTTATTATTGGGCCAGGCCCATGTAATTTCGAAATACATAAGTATAGGCTATTTTTAGAGTCCGTATGTGTGGGGAAACAAGAGATAGGGTTGATTTCGGACCCCTCCACCAAGGGCCACGAAATTCCCCCCCTCTTCCTCCATATATACAGCCCTTAGGGCATCGTTTAGACTTTGGAATTTGTTTAGTTAAAAGTTAGCCATTGCAACTTCGTGTACTTCGCTTGTGTCCAACGACCAGACCAAGACCGCTTACGAATTCCCACCTTTATCAATACTTCATATATATTCGCAATATTCAGATTGCTTTTATCATATTCTTGCTCGTTCTTCGATTGCTTGCAGGAATAGACCTTCGTGGTCAGGTTGATCGTGCTCCGGCGTGGTCAATAACGTCAGGAGATTGGTTTAGCGATTGCTAAAGCGCAACGTTGTGCACGTTTGTAGTCGGATCGTCAAAGTCGTCTCCACCAAATCGATAGTTATCATCTCATCGAAAGATCGGGACCCTCGCCTCTATCAAACATCAAGGGGAAAACCCGAGGAATCACCCCCGGTGAATTCCACTCAATGTACTCATCAAGGTGAACGTAAGAGGAATCACCCCCGAGGTTCACACTTGAGGGGTTGCACGACAGAGTCATATCGGAAGTGGTTAAGGTGGAATCACCCTCGATGACCACGACCGAATAGCTATACTACAGGGTTAACATCAGAAGTGCTGTAGAGGTCTCACCCTCGGCACTCGATAGTAACCCAGCAGTGTCGAACAACTAAGGGGAAAGTGATGTGCGGTGCCGGGGCCTGGTCTTCAATCCCGTTGATCGGGTCTTCAATGATGAAGCAGGGGCAACAAGGACAAGGTGGGGGTCACTGATGGATCACTAAGCAACCTATACTAAGCAGATTAGGATAAGCAGGTAAGGTACAACAGTAGATACAAAAGCAGGCTATGCATCAGAATAGGAGCAAACAATAACAGTAGTAAAATCTAATGCAAGCATGAGAGAATGGAATGGGCGATATCGGGATGATCAAAGGGGGGGCTTGCCTGGTTGCTCTGGCAAGGAGGGGTCATTGTCGACGACGTAGTCGATCACCGGGGCATCAGCGGCCTCGGGGTCTACCGGAGAGAAGAGGGGGAAGAAACAGTAAATACATAGTAAATAGAGGTAACACTAAGCATGACATGACGATATGTAGCGCTAAGCGTGCTCTAATGCGGTACTACACGTTGCAGACGAAGGGGGGAAACATCCGAGGGTGAATTCCCGACGTTAGGTGGATTCCGGACAAAGGAAAAGAGGGGGAAAGTTCCATGTTCAGCATGCTAGGGGCATGTGACAGATGAACGGACCACGTATTCGGATTCGTTGAATTTTTCTGAGCAACTTTCATATAGAAAACATTTTCATCGGAGTTACAGTTTATTTTCTATGAATTTTTAAAGTTTAAACAATATTCTGGAATTATTTAAGAAATAACAGAAAAGGAAATATGACGTCATCATGGCGTCATTGTTGCATCAGCGGTCAACAGACTAGTTGACTAGTCAACAGGGCCCAGGGGGGACCCACTCGTAGTGACTGGGCGATGCCCAGTCAGCCATTGACTAGGTCAACAGGGCTAGCCGGGCCACTAGGGCCACGGGGCAGTGACCTGGCGAGGTGGACCCGGACGTCCACGTCGGCGCCGGCGTTGAGGAGCTCCGGTGAGCGTTCCCGCGGCGGAGGGGCGCCGGACCTCGCCGGAATTCGCCGTCCGGCGGCCAAAATGGCCGCGGGCGGGTGCGTTCGAACGAGGAGAAGATGCCGCGTCGAACTGGGGTGGTAGCCGGGCCGGGGGCGGCCGGAGACAACGGTGGCAAGCGGCGGAGCGGACGCCGGAGATCGGGCATCGTCGGGATCGGGACTGGGGGGCGCTTGCGAGCAAACCACGCGGCTAGACGAGGCCTACGCGGTGCGGTGAGTGCGCTGGGCACTGGCCCGTGACCACTTGGTCACCGGAGTCTCGCCGGCGATGAGCTCCGCGGCGCTGCGTTCGGGCGCACGTGGGGAAGCAGCTAGGGGGCGCGCCAAGTAGGCAAGGAGAGGGAGAAGGTAGGAGAGCTCACCGGGGAGGCACAAGGTGGCCCGGTGTAAGATTAGTAGCAGTAGCAGTTGCCGGAGACGACGGAGTTCGCCGGCGACAGAGGCGAAAGGGGGCGGCTCGATCCGCACCCCGCAGTGGCTCCCGGCTCGCGCTCACGGACGGGGACGGGGTAGACGACGACGGCAGAGACGATGGGCACGATGGCGAGGCGAACGGCGCTCGATGGCCGCGAGGACGGGCGAGGCACGGCGGCGACCGCGTCGGCCTCCTCTCCAGAACGAAGGAGTGGGAGAGGGAGAGGCGGAGAGGGCGAGGGGGGTTCGAGGTGTGGGTGGAGGTACGTGGGGAGGAGGTCGAGGCGTCAAGGGGAGGGGCCCTTATCCACCCGCGGCGTTGCCGGCGAGGTGGTCGGGCGGCGACGCGCCCCTGTAG